>NW_007580248.1:0-16371 GCF_000690725.1 Stegastes partitus | reverse complement strand
ACAGACAGTCAGACAGACAGACAGATGTTTTCTATCTGAATGTTGCAGCTGTTTCATCGTCTGTCGTCACTCACAGTATCCCACCATGCACTGGGACAGTAGCATCACTCATCAGCGACATGTCCCATCATGCATTGTGTCGCAGGGGAACAGCAGACGGAGAGAACCAGATAACAACAGACTTCTGTCTGACACTAAGCCGCGCTGAGGCCAGTTTTCTACCAGTGGTGGGAAACGTCTAGAACAAGTCCAATAATCGGCATCGATACGCTGAACAACACATATGACCGTCTTAGAAACACGAGGGTCATCCATCTGATGAGTTTTAACAGCAGCGACACGATTAATAGTAATCACAGGTTCTGGTTAGCATCCATGCAGTCCAGTCTACTGGATCTGGACAGGGCTGATGGAGGACACCAGCAGAGGCGCTGCAGGTCCGTTCGCTCTCCTGAAGCTTCGGCAGCTTCATATTGAAACGTTTTCTACCAACAGTGAAACTCTTCCATCATCACTGTTCAACCTGGTTCTGCCTGGACCCGGTCACGTGTCTCCTCCAGGGCTTCAAAGGAATTCTTCCATCAGATCTGCACCAGTCGGTCCCTCACAGATCTCAAAATCCCATAATCTTCTAAACCCCACAGAACGACAGAAGAGCTCTCCTGTAACGGTGGGAATGAAGGAGCCAATGAGCAGACTGACGAATGACTCTGGGGATGTTTGCTGCGCAGACTCAGTGGGTCCTGGGTCTCCCCCTTCAGCTGGAGGTCCTGTCGAGCCGGACCGCCCTCACACCTCAGCTGAGCCTCCAAACTCTCCATCTAGCTGATAAGACTCTCCGGGGAAACCCAGTTCAGTGAGACCCCGCTGTTAACCGGCTGCAGTCACTGTGATGCCACTCAGGTCGTGGACGTCGCGTCTGCGTGTTTCACGTTCACCTGAACTGATCCGGGTAAAACAGCTGCCTGTAGTTTGGGGAAATACCCTGAAATACAAGGTGCTAACAGGTTTTAGGTGGATTGAATTACTGCCGAATTAAAGGGCGACTGAAACAAAAGCACCACATTGTTGTCGATATTTTCCACCATTTGAGAATAAAAGGCCGCAGACGGAACCCGGTTAAAACGGCTGTTTTTAAAATGAAGCTCGGTGTCAACACAGCAGGATTTTGTTAGCTAATGCTAACGAGCCGTGGCAGCACAGAGTTAGAACCTTAGAAATCATCGGTACCAAGACACGGACCCCCTCACCGCATTATAAACCAATAATTATTCATATTTTCATCATGAATCATGTTGTATTAGTTTCTCAGAAGCTGCTGGGACCCGAGGGAGCGGAACTTACTGAGCTAACCGGCTAGCGGTCAACCAGGAAAACGCCCAACGGCTAACCGTCCAGACACGGAGGTTTACCGGCTGCCACACAGCCAGGAACCCGCCTGGAGGAGCCACAGACTGGGCTTCGTTGTTCTGTTTAACGCCGTCAGACACACAAACGCTGCGATGCGCACAGAAACACAGCGAAGCGTAGCTAGCCGTTAGCCGCGTTAGCTTAGCCGCGGCTCACTCACACATAGATGATGGACATGAAGTGCATCAGCCACAGAACCAGGAACAGGATGAAGCCGAACACGGCCAGTCCCTGCATGGCCAGGTCCAGCAGGGCCATGGCGGGCCGGCGGGGTCACACTGGCTCGGATGGAGTCGACCGGCTGGCCGGCAGCTTCGGAGCGGGACCAGCGACAGGGTCCGGCTCTAGGAGCGACGGGTTCGGCGTGTTCAGGCCCACGATCCGGCCTCCGGCTGACAGCGGAGGACTGCAGGAACCAGTCCGGGTCAGGAGCTCCGCTGGCGGCACTCAAAGACCAGGCTCGGCCTGGTCGTGCGGGTGTCCGGGTCGCGGTGCGAGTCTCGGGGTTTGACAGTCAGCAGACCGGCCGACGGTCAGCTGACCCACCGGAGAGACGGGGGAAGCACCGAGTGCCGCCCCCGCACCTCTTCAGAATAAAAGCTCTGCACCGCGTGTCCTTTGATGTGCTTTTACTTTGTAGAGCATGAACACTTGTTCCGGTTCTGACTGGGCTGTTTTAAACACTTGACTGTTATTGTCCGTTTTGTACGTCAGATAAAAATCAATTAAAACTGAACTGATGAACACGTTGACTGTAAAATAAACAGCAAATAACGTCCACTTAAAGAAATGTGTTTTTAAAAACACTAAATCAGTTCTTGAACAATGTGTGGACTCTGTTAAAATCAGTATTTTAATCAGCTGAAGTATTTGCCTCCGTTATTTCCCCTGTTGTTGGTTTTTACATTTAGTTTTCCGCCGTCTATTAAGTGTTTTTCTGGTTCCTTTGCTGTCAGATTTTCACCATTTCTAAAAAGGTTTTTGTTTGTTTGTTGCTCTTTTTATGATCCAGCATTGACTTTACTGTTAGTTTGAATCTACGTGCTGTCAAGTCACCTTTATTGATCTGCAGGTGTAACCAGCAGCTGCAGTGATCACACACTGGCCTGCTTCACATGGAGGCTGACGTATGGTGGTGAAGAGCACTATACACACATTATACAGTCCCATATGAATAAATAGTAAAGTTAATGATGTAGAAGACGATGTAAAGTATTGGTGTCCTTCATCTGCTAACACACTAACACAAGCTGCTGTTTCTCTCCTTTAACTTTACGACGGCTTCTTATTTCTGACCGGCTCCAGTAAACCAGTCAACACAGTGAACTGATTTAAAACAGAGCTGCTTCTCTGCTTCGTCACCACAGAACACGAGTAACTGGATCCAGCTTCAGCTCATTTAAAGACAACACTTCCTCCACAGACAGCTTAACAACTCGTCAGTTTCCTGATAAGCTGCGGGTGACTCAGTTATTCCTCATAGTTTCGTGTCATGGATCAAATCATTCTCCGTTTCATCACTGACTGATGGAGGCGTCTGAGAAGAGCTGCAGCCATCCACCGATCAGTCATCTCCTCTTCATCTCCAACTATTCTGATCCTCTATTAATCAGTCTGAGTCATTTTTAATCATATCAGTCTAAATTCTTCTTCAGTGTGAATATTTTCTGGCTTCTTTCTTCCTCTGTGACAGTTGGGGAGCAAAGCCTGATCCATATTTTCACAGAACAGCCGATCAGTTCATCCAGGAAATGATCAGAAATGACGGCAGATGTTTCGTAACAGCCTGGAGCTGATCTTCAGACTCATTGATGTTACTGAACATGAAGTCTTTGGATCCGTAACAACATTACAGGAGCTGGTTCGCCGGGTTTTGGAAAGAAAACCAGAAACAACTTCACAGGTGTGAATTTACATTTAAAGCTGAACACGCCGACTCCACTGAGTCTGACACAAAGTGAACTCAGAGAGACCAAACACAAGCGTTCTTCACCATTTAAAGGTGTTTCATCGACTAATCGATCCAGAAAACGACAGACAGTAAAACTAATCGTTACCTAGTTCTGAGTATCACTGAGGTTTTAAATGCAGTGATTCCTGTGACCAGCAGGTGGCATCATCAGAGCAGGCGACTCACCTGTGCAGGTGTTCAACAGGAAGCTGTCAGTCATGAACACCTCTGAAACCGTCACACTGCTGCCTGAGAGGAACTCCAGCTCTTGTTTTAAAGACGATAAAAAGTTTTCTGAGAACTATGAACAATGGAAAACGAGACGTGATTAATTAATCAGCTAAATGATTCTACTTTTGGGGGGTAGAACATTAAAACCTGTTTCCCAGATTATCACTTCTTCTTGAAATCTTTTTTAAAACTCAGCTGTGATGGTTCGGGTGAACTCTAATCCTACCTAAAAACCCAACTCACGTCTAAACAATGTGAACTTAAACTTTGCCACATAAACGATTGTTTTTAAAAAACTTCTGTTAAACTGACGTCACGACACAAACCTGAAATAAACTAGAAAACAACTAAAGTAAAGCTTGATGTGAAACATCAGGTTAGTTTGGATCTTCTTCAGAAGCTCCGTTAAAACGCTGAAAGCTTTCTGAACTTCAGCCACAGATGAACTCAACAGCTTCACACCACAAACACAAGCTCAGAGTTAAAACGTTTATTGGTTCTCTGGGTGCAGCTGACGGCCACTCGACCACGAACACTCGCCGTTCTCCTTCCAGCTCGCCTCCTGCGTGTCGTAAACCTCCTGTTGATCACAATCGCTGATCAATAATCGGCTGCGTCCATCAATCGATCGATTGGCTCGAGGCTCTTACCTTCTTCCAGATGGGCAGCTTGGCCTTCAGCTGGCTGATGCCGTGCTGGACCGCCTGCTGGCCGTCGCCACGGTGAGGAGACGAGATTGCCATGGCGACGCTGGCCTCGCCCACCTTCACCCACCTGAGGGGGGAGACCACAGGTGAGAAGGAGCTTCAGGTAATAAAGAAGCTGCATCTCTCAGAGGAGCCTCGTTGATCTTCTGCTTGTAGAAGAAACCTGAGAAACATCAGCTGAGTCTGTGTTCTCCACTGATGTTTCCTCATCACCTGCTGCCATGAACAATAACCTCTGATTTCCAGGAGCTTCAGTAGAAACCAGCTGCTGCAGCTCCGGAGATCTCCATCAATCCCAGTTGGACCCGTGACTGGTTCTGCTGGAACCTGCTCATGTTCTCAGCTAACGGACAACCGTGGTCCAGCTGCTCACGTTGGTTCTGATGATGACCTGAACTCTGCATAGAAAGGAGACCACAGGTTCTCTGGAGCTCTGCTACTCAGATCTCTGCAGGGTTCATCAGGTCAGCACCAGAACCTGCAGACAGGCGTCTCATCACACTGTGGACACACACCAGTCACTAGCATTAGCATTAGCGTCTCACCCCAGCCGGTGGTGGATGCAGATGTGCGTTACGGTTGGCCAGCGCGCTCTGATGTCATCACACAGCTTGGTGAACTCTGATTGGGCCATGAGCTCGTACGCCTCATATTCCAGACCAATCACCTTCCTGCCCTCCACCTGATCCTCACGAGTCGTACCTGGGCGCGCACGCACACACACACACACACACACACACACAGACTTGGACTAGATGTTTGTCTTCCTTCAGTATTTGACCTTCTGTCAGTCAGTGATGAACTCCTGTGTGTCAGGAGGAAACACGTCTGAACCTTGAATAACTCAACAGATGCATAAATGATGAGTCAAACCTATAAAAACTGAAATGGCTCCACAGGAAGCGCTGCTGACGGCGTCCACCACTTCCTGGACGGACAGCCTATCACGGCTCAGCTTGAAGACGTCTCTCGGCTCCTCCGACATCTGAACAGAAAAACACGTCTGTCTGAGAACGAGTCGAGCCTCTTATTGATCTGTGATCGATCAGAAGCCATCGATTACCGTTTATCCTCCGCTTAGCGGCGGCACCACGGCGACCTCGTCTCCGTCCGCCAGAGTCACCACCTGGTCGCCGACGGCAACGTACTGCTGACGCACCGCCAAGATCACGTGATGCTGCAGCGCCGCCAACCTGAGACACGAACAGCACTCTGAGCACGTGTTCATCACGTCTGAACTTCTGTTTGGTGACGTGTTTCCATGTTTTGAGGAGGTTCTCTAATGTTCTGTGATGTGCTTTTGCGACATGGATTGGTATGTTTTTCTGATGTTCTTCTGACGTTGTGTGATGGTTTCCGTGCTCTCGTCACATGTTGTAACGTGTTTCGTGTACGTCTGAGCAGGATTTGACATGTTTCATGATGCGTTGTGCAACACCTTGTCCTGATGACGTTTTTCTGACGCTGTGTGACTTTTTTTTTGCGACATCTTTATTTGCGTTTGTACCTCGGGTGTCGCCGTAGCAACAGCGTCCAGAGGTCGCGGCTGCTGATTGGTGTCGGGACGTCAGGAAGCTCCTCCTCCTTCAGCCCGGTCAGCTCCACGCTCTGAGCGAAGTACAGCACGAGCACCTGAGGAGGAAAACCCTTTCACAATAAAACGCCCCTTTAAAGACGTCCGCTGAGGATGAAAACTTTAAAAACTTTCTACGTCTGGTTTCAGTCGCATGTAACAGTAACGGAGGCAGAACCGAACCCCGAGACTAAATAAGCTCCAGTTATTCAGCCTTTTCCTGGTTGTGGCTTCAGATCGGTTCGGATCAGATCAGATCAGATCAGGTCGGATCTGATCGGATCGGATCAGACTCTCTGAGGTCATAACAACAGAACGACTTCACGGAACCAGAACACAGAAAAAAAAGAGCAGTTCTTATAAAACTGGATCAATCTGAGTAGTGAGAAGAACACGAACCCAGTTCTGTCTCTGAACTGATCAACTCGTATGAGTCTATTGATCGATTTATTGAACCTCCTCGTGCGGCTCACGAGGTTCAGTGTTTCCGGTCGGCCGGTCCCGGGTCCCGGGTCCCGGGTCCAGGCTCCAGGCTCCAGGCTCCAGGCTCCGGCCGGCCGGTCCCAGACCAGCTACTGGAGACACGAGACCGGCTCCAGCTTTCTGCCGACAGCGACCCAGGAGTGACTGTTCTGTCGGACCGAGCCCGTCCGCAGCTCGGCGGCTCCTCATCACCTGCCGCTGCTGTTACCTGTACAGGTGTGTTTAGACACCGGGAGCTGAAACAAGACGCAGGTGAACCGAACAGGTTTCAGGAGACTCACCTGCGCAGTCATGAAGACCCGACTGTTTACCGCAGACCGGCGCTTCCTGCTGCGCCCTGATTGGCTCCCGCTTCTTCTTCTGCGGGTTTTATTGCTGTCGAACAGCAGCGCCTCCTGCTGGACGGAAACAGGAAGTGAGTCAATAAAGCAGAAGAGATGAGCTGAATGACTGTCAGTAGATCAGGTCATCACATGATGACATGTGATACTGACGTGATGAGCTTCTCGCGGACTGGACTTTTCATTTATGGCCTTTATTCCGTGGAGACAGGACTGAGGAGCAGAGGGCATGTGGGTCAGCCTGCTCCACATGTGTACTGCTTCAGAACTGTTCTAGACTTCATCATCCTTTTGTCTTCTGTGAGAGCCGTGCAGCTCCTCACCTGTCCGTGTTCACCTGTTGCTAGCTCTGCTGACCCTGGTGGGCTTCAGCAGACGGCTGATGTGTTGAAGCGGCTTCAGAGTTCTGCTGTCTGAGGCCCAGTCACATCAACCACTGAAACACCAGAACCACCACGAGTCTGTCTGCAGGCCTCAGATCTCCTCTGTTGTCCAAATATTATCTGATTCTGGGTCAGAACCAGCAGGAGTATTTCCATCCATCATCTTTGATTTCAAGGTTCTTTTACTAGTTTTTAAATGTCTTAACGGCCTTGTGCCGCCTTATTTATCTGACCTGCTTTTACCGTATCGACCCTCGTGGATCCTGAGGTCCTCTGGCAACAGCCTTCTATCCGTTCCAGTAGCCAGAACCAGAACCAGAACCCACAGTGAGGTGGCATTCAGCCACTACGGCCCCACCTGTGGAGCAGCCTGCTGGAGAGCCTCAGGACTGCAGAGACTGTGGATGTTTTTAGAAGAAGGTTAAAGACGCACCTTTTTAATCAGGCTTTTAATTGAACTTTTAAATTCTTTTTACATTCTCATCATGCATTTATTTATTTATTTATTTATTTATTATCTTATGTATTTACTCTTTTAACTTTCATCTTATCTTACATCGGGCCTTTTATTCTTTAAAGTTGTTAGTTTTTAGCTCCAGTGTTTCCTGAGGGGGGTCCTCCACACTGGCGCTGGGTCCGGTCTGCTGATGGGGGTTCTGTCTGCGGGTCCCTTTGGCCCGGCTGGTTGGGGGGCTCTCCACCTCGGTGTGGGGATCCCCCTGTCTGCCAGGTCGGGGGTCCAGGTGCCGGCACCCGCAGTGGTCATGGTCTGCGAGTCCCCCCAGTGTGGACGCCCCAATGGGAGCGTTTCCCACAATCCTCAGAGCCATGCCTCCCTATGGTCAGTGGTGAGAGAGAGAGAGAGAGTGTGTGTGTGTGTGTGTGTGTGTGTGTGTGTGTGTGTGGAGGGATTTCCTTGATCATTTTTTTAAATGCTGTAAAGCATTTTGTGTTGCCGTAGTGTTTGAGAAGTGCTTTAAAAACAAAATTTGATTTGATTTGATTTGATCTCTACACCTTAATCCTCACCAGGGTCATGGGGGGCGGAGTCTATCCCAGCTGACTCAGGGTGAAGGCAGGTTCACCTGGACAGGTAACCAGTCTATCACAGGGCTACACTTAGAGACAGACAACCAAGCACACTCACATTCACACCTACGGACAATTTACAATCACCAATTAACCTCAGCATGTTTCTGGACTGTGGGAGGAAGCCGGAGAACCCGGAGAGAACCCACGCTGCACGGGGAGAACATGGAGACTCCACGCAGAAAGATCCCGGGTGTCCTCACCGGGACGTGAACCGGCGACCTTCTAGCTGTGAGGCCACGGTTCTACCTACTTGAGCCCAAAGTTATAAACTTCTTCAGAAACGTGTTGGATCTGTACTGATTATGAGCATTAATGGGATTTCTCTCTTGCCTCCTCTTCTCAAGTCCACCACAATATGCTGTTATCTTCTTGGATCCGTTTGGCCCTCGGTCCAGTGAAGGCTCCTCATTTCATCTAATGTGGATTTGAAAGTTATAGATGCAGCTTTATGAGTCTAACATGGGTCCTGTCCAGTTTAGCTTCTTGTTCTCTGAGGACTTCTTCTTTCCTCTCCGTGGCGTGATGACATCTGTCTGACCTTAACTCTGAAGGACTCCAGCTGCTGTTTGTCTTTCATGTCTGATGTCCATCATTCAGTCTTTGACAGCGTCCATTCTGACCACGTTTTAACAAATGAGCATTCTGTAGCTTTTACTTTGAAAACCCGGTGCAGGAAGTGTTCGCTGCTGACTGAACAGCTTCCTGTTGGCGTGAGCCCGGAAGTCCACGTCACTCTCGGGACGGAGAGATCAGAACCGGACCGGCTCCGACAGAACTCCGGCTTGACGGTTTACCTTCGTGATTCTCGACCCAACATGGCGGACGAGGCCACGCGCAGGGCCGTGTCGCAGATCCCGATGCTGAAGACGCACGCGGGGCCGCGGGACCGCGCGCTGTGGCCGCAGCGGCTGAAGGAGGAGTACCAGGCGCTGATCCGGTTCGTGGAGCAGAACAAGGCGGCGGACAACGACTGGTTCCGCCTCGAGTCCAACGCGGACGGCACGCGCTGGACCGGCACCTGCTGGTTCGTGCACGAGCTGCTGCGCTACGAGTTCCGGCTGGAGTTCGACATCCCGGTGACGTACCCGGACACGGCGCCCGAGGTGGCGGTACCGGAGCTGGACGGGAAGACCGCCAAGATGTACCGGGGCGGCAGGATCTGCCTCACCGACCACTTCGCGCCGCTCTGGGCCCGGAACGCGCCGCGGTTCGGCCTGGCGCACCTCATGGCGCTCGGACTCGGACCGTGGCTCGCCGTGGAGGTACCGGACCTGATCGGTAAGGGGCTCGTGGTGCACAAGGAGCGGCCGCGCGAGGCGGCTGAGTGACGTCACTGAACCGAACACCTGGACACCGGAACCGGAGCTTTAAGAAGAATCAGTAAGGTCATTTAACATTTGGACTCTGAAGATGAAGGAGGTGGAACATCTGGGCTGGTGCTGGTTCTGTGTTGAGCTCAGGGAGGAACACGTGACCCACATGACTGATGAGAGGACACGTGTTCGGTCCAAACGTCACTGTGAAGATGGAACCTGAACTTTCAGCAGGTTGACTTCTGTAAGAAGGAAGCTGATGAAGTCCAGCTGGTTCTGCATGTGTTGGTTCAGCAGCTGGTGTCTGATGATGTTTAGATGATTACAGATGTTCTGTTGAGGACAAATAAAGACAGACTGTGGCTCAGCTCCTCTTTCATTGGTCACTGACATGAACATGTGTTAGTAATGAGGCAGGTGTGTTCAGCTCAGACTTTATTGGTTCTGCTGCAGCTCAGACACAATAAAAACAGTAAAAACGAATCATCACGCTTGTTCCTTCGTGGCTCCGCCTCCTCTCAGTAAACTTGGATAAGCTCCGCCCATTCATCCACAGGCCACACCCCATTTTCCTGCACGTTGCTAGGCGACGACTTCCAGTCCCAGCTCCTCACCGGGACACTCCAGGTGGCGCCGTAGTTCGCCGTCACGTAGTCGAGCGTCTCACAGGGAACGCGAACTTTCAGCTCGAGAAGCTCCGCCCAGCAGAGCGAGAAACGCGGGAAGATGTACCTGAAAGCAAAAGATTGACAGCAAAAGGCAGAAAACTTTATGTCCAAGTGAAAGCTGTCCAAAGCAGATGCACGACCCCCAAACTACTGACGCCTTCACTGTAGAAATAAATGAGCTGAAATAATAAAACTTACTTGAACTTTCTGCCGCTCTTCGCCTGCGTCCCTCCGTTCCAGAAGACGTCTCCGTCCTCGTAGAAGAAGAAAATGTCCAGTTTGACGCTGTTGCTCTGAAATGAAAGTTCCAGACTGTCCTCGACCTGCACTTCAAAATAAAAGACATACCATCAAAATAAAACACATCAGCTTCAACATAAAGTGATCAAGCCTCCAATTTCAAAATAAAACATCAGTTTCATTGTATAATACATATTCATTCAAAAATAGAATGAAAAGTTACTCAGAATAAAGCATATAGTGTTAATGAAATACTACGAGTAAAAGTGAAGAAGAAAAATATTCCTGTAATTAAATTCATTAAAAGTTTATCCTATAGGTTGTGAGAAACTAGAAAAAAAGGAAATCAAGTTTTGACCTTCCCAAACTTGTGCTTGAGTGACAGGCCGGCGTCTCTGAACGCCGTGATGATGTCTGGCCTGAAGTCTGAGATGAAAATCCCGATATCAACGTCACGGCTGTACGAGATAATACTGCACTGCCTGAACCAGCCTGCAGGGGGCGAGAGACACCCACACAGGCAGAGACACAAAGAGAGACAGAGAGAGCTTAGCATGTTATATAACATTAAAACTGGGATGTTAGCATGTTATATAACGTTACCCTGGGATATTAGCATGTCAATGTTACACTGGCATATTAGCATGTTAACATGTCAACGTTACACTGGCATGTTAGCATGTCATAACATTACACTGGGATATTAGCATGTCAATGTTACACTGGCATATTAGCATGTTAACATGTCAACGTTACACTGGCATGTTAGCATGTCATAATGTTACACTGGGATGTTAGCATGTCATAATGTAACACTGGGATATTAGCATGTCATATGTGTTGTACTGTTAGCATGTTACCCAGACAGGTGCCACTGCTGAGCCAGAACGGGATTTCGAGGCGAGCGAGTGTTTGAGCAGCTAAGTGAAGCAACGACTTCGCTTTCCTCCTGAATTCCACGGCAGCTGCAGACGAGTCGTCAGGGTAGAGCTGCATTCACACAGAGTGGAGGGAGAAAAGTACACGGCTCGTTTTTAGGATTCTTTCCTTCCTTTACCTTGAAACTGTTTTTTATTCTCATGTTTGGTCAGACCTGCAGGAAGTTGCGGGCGTCACGGTAACGGCACTCCAGGAAGTGGGCGTGGCGCTGCTGGTGTAGGAAGCGGGTGAGGTTCAGTGGGATTCGAACATCGAGGCCATCAAGGACCGTGAGGATCAGCTCCGGCCTGCAGGGGGCGACACACAGTTCAATGACACCACAGAGTGTGTAAAGATGGCCGTCACCACGGTGACAGCATCAATCGGTTTGTGTATGACTGTTTAAATTTAGAATTTGGCCGTGGGTTTGACTGTGGTTGCATGTGAAGGATCTGACTGAGAACTCAAGAACACTACATACAGTAGCAACCTGTCAGTCACACTGTAGCTCCGCCCCCAAACATTCTACTGTCTATTGTCCTCGAAACGGGACAATAATTTCCTGAATGAGCATCACGTTGTGTTGAAGGACACATGTACGCAGCGACTGAGACCAAAAAACTCAGTGGCTGAGTACAGGCCCAATGAGAAGGAAACCCTTCTCTCATCTATACAAACACACTTCCTGTTGCAGCCTGAGGCGCCCCCTGCTGGCTGTTAGACAGAATGCAGGTCAGTTCAGCTTATGGTCATTCAGATGTGAAAAACCCTCATTTTTATATTCTGTGTCCTGTTTTTTTCTTTTTACAAACCTAAGGTGGTATGACAGGATACTGTCACATGACGCCACAGACATGCATCATGTGACATGAACATGTATGTCGAACCTGTCGTAAGCTCCAGCGTGGCGTCCGTAGTCCAGCAGCTTGAAGGGAGCGAAGCTTCGGTCCACGTTGGCTTTAAGGCGTAAGGCTCCGTGCCACAGGTAGTTCCCGCTGCGCTCGTACAGGAACACCACCTGGACCAGAGACATCCAGGACAGCAGTAGAGCAACCTGCACACACGCCAACAGGAAACACCTGGACACAAAACCCTGCTGTGGCGCCACCTGGCCATCAGGTGGCTGCTGGGAGCGTCTGACTGGTTGCTGCTCGGCATCGGCTGATTATTGGATCTAGATTCAGAAAAATGCTGAATATTGGGATCATAAGTTTTGTTTCCAGTAAATAAGTTATGTAAAAATGAGCGAGTTTGCCTCTAAACATAAGTAAAGGACACATTTAACCAAAGCTTTGCGTTGAGTTTGTTACATGCTGACACCAAGAAATGCATTTTTAATGCAAATACACATCAGTTCTGAATATGGATTATCAGGCTCCTTCATTACTACCTTCCTACTAAAATAACCTCATCAGTCGTCTCCTCGCTGCTACAGAACGAATGCAGATGCTGTCAGACTGGTGCGCTATACGCGACAATGTGGCTGATCAGCTGGCTTCAACAGCAACTACCAAAAACATAGAAACCAATCAGGCAGAAGATGAAGGACCTGCTGCACACCTGCTGCACACCTGGATGTTCGACAGGCTCTAAACCATCCCCTGGGTCCAGAGACTGTCACCTGTCTGCAGGTGTTTCCGAGTCACCCTGCTCTCTGGCCCCACCCACCTGGATGATGTAACTATGGAGGCGCAGCAGGAAGTGCAGAGGGATCTCCTCTCCTGATAGGGTGTCCAGACTGGCCAGTCGCGGGTCCTCCCCTCGCAGCTCCAGCAGCTCGAAGCCTTTCTGCTCAGCAGCCAATAAGAAGCCAGGCTGAAAGAAACAAACAACATTCACCTGGAAAAAATGCAACCTTACAGAATTTACCACAGATTCAGTATGAAAGCTGTCTGTGACTCACGTCGTACTTCCACAGGTTGGCGTGCAGAGCAAAGGATGTGATTGGCCGGCCGGTGCACAGAAAGCTGCAGTGCGGCTCACGCACCAGCCAGTCGCGCTGCCGCAAAGCATCCTGGGAGAGCAGGGAGAGCGCGGCAGTATCGGCGAGGAACAGTGGCAGCTTGAAATGCTGCGCTAACGCCAGAAACTTCTTCAACGTCTGCTGCAGAGACAAACAGCGGCACAGTTACCATGGTGACAGACAGCTGGAAATGCTCAAATAAACACCTGATTGGGCTGGCTCATGGTGATGCTAACTGGCTAACAGTGATGTTACGCATGCAGGCTAACAGTGATGCTAACAGGCTAATTGTAATGATATCAGGAATGCTAACAGTAATGCTAACAGGCTTGCTACCATTCATGGCATTATTTGCTTATGTTGTGATGGTGTTTTTTCCTGAGGGCTGAACTACGAAGCCAGTTCAACAGATCCAGACTTTCTTTGAGTAGTCGGATCCACATGAACTAAAGCTCCAGCCAGAGATTACAGCTCATTAACAATAGTCAGGAAACGACCTGGTTAAAGGGAGACGCTCCTTCAGCCGATTTAATCTGAAACTCTGAACATAACCTGACCAGGTTAGCTCCACAGCATCAGTTACCATGGAGACCTAGCTCCACAGCATCAGTTACCATGGAGACCTAGCTCCACTGGTCTCAGGTCGTAGTTCAGCTCTCCGAGCTGACCAGTCGGGTCTACTCAGGAGTTTTCTAGTTTCAGTGCTACTACTGTTGAATATTTTCACATTTCAGTTGGCAATCAAATAAGGTTATAAAAACAAGCACTGCGGCTAACAGCAGTGCTAACGTTAGCGCTGACTCACCCATTGGACGTGGCTGGCGCTCAGGTGGCCTGCTGGGTTCAGGATGTGAGGACCGGGCTGCTGCAGAGGAAACAGCAGACGTTTCAAAGCTTTAGCTGATCTGAAACATGGAGACACCCTGATGGCTGTACAACAGTTTGACAGATGTGTCATGGAAACCTGCTCCACAGAACCTCCTGCAGACTAAAACTGAGAATCAGATATCGCCAGTAGAAGAACTGCTGAAGGGAACATTTAACTCTCAGACTGAACTCAGTACAGAACCTCCTCCAGACCAGCACCAGTTACCGTGGTGACCCAGCTGTGCAGCACCAGTTACCGTGGTGACCCAGCTGTGCAGCACCAGTTACCGTGGTGACCCAGCTGTGCAGCACCAGCTACCATAGTGATCAGCAGGTTAGGCAGAGCCTTGTCTGTAAAGATTCCTGCTGCTGGTTTCTGCTCAAACTTCAGGCTTCTCACTGCGCAGCCTCACTGTTGTTGTTGTTGTTGTTTACAGTCCCGCTGCACTGTGACGTGTGTCTCACCTTGCTGACGTATTTGCGGTAGTAGTACAGCTGGAACAGCAGGAACACGGAGCTGCTGACGATCAGCAGCGACAGCACGGCCGTCCGGTTCACGCGAGGCATCCGGTTACCGGGCCCGGGAACGCGCAGCTCATGACGTCTGAACGGAGCTCAGTGCACGAGACGGCGGCCCTCAGTAACCCTCAGAACAGACAGAAAAACCGCGAACCGAAACCCACCGACCTGCACGGGACAGTCGCCATCTTTAAACAGCCTCCTGCTGCTTCTTCTGCTTCCTCTGCTTCTGCCGGTGCATCTCTAGCGCCACCAGCCGGCTGGAGTTCAGTTCAGACTGAATTTAGATGAAGCTAGTTTATCCATCTATTAATTCACATCCTCTCTATTGAACCGGTTCGTCTGAGATCGTGACATGTGACGACGTTGAGCTGATTGAAGCGCAGAAAGCACCTCTGCTGGATGCTGGATGCTGGATGCTGGATGCTGTCATTCAAACGGACAGAATGCTCAGAGGTTGTGGAGGAGCTGCTGTTCAGTCTCTGGTGTGTTAGAGCAGTGAATGGATGATGCCACTGTAACAGGCCAGGACGCCTCTCCTCATGTCTGACAAGGAATCAATGCTCAAAAATAAAAGATATATTTATTGTCCTTGTCATTACTTTCAAAAGTCAAATATCCGAATCCTCAACATGTCAGAGCGCGCTCACTGAGGAGACAAATGGCAGACTGGTCCTCTGGGCAGCAGAAGCTTCAGCAGTACGTCTAAATGTCTGATGTCAATGCAAAGTCTGGAAAAAATAAATGTTTTTAACGTTGTTTTTAAGGTCAAACCAGCCACCCACACTGTAAGCTGTCCATAAAGCAGTACAGATAATACCACAGCGCCACCAAGTGACAGAACAGCAGAACCCAATGAGGATGTTACTCAAACAAATCTAACACCAGTGATTTCAGCAGCTTTCTGCTTCACTTTCAGCTCAGATTGGTCATCTTACTTCCCTTCACTGTTGCTGCAGATGCTGTTTCTCTATTGAATTTACATTTAATCATCATGAGAACTTTTGACGGTGTTGTCCAGTTTTACAGTATTGTCTGATTTGACAAACTCCAGAACAGCTGATCAGTGTTCAGCCTGTACAGGCGCAAGCACCATGGCAACGGGAAACCAAAGGGTCGCCATGGCAACGGGAAACTAAAGCGCTGAACCTCCATTTGAATCCAGTGTAGAAATGTGAACGCACACGCGATCTGGAGAGAAGCGTCGGACTTCATTCCCTTCATGGACGATCAGGTGCTGAATGTGTCTGAATCTTGTGCATCACATACTTCAGCTGACTGACCTACGTCCTGATGGAGACCACACAGCAGCTCAAGACGGGCACATTGATCACACATCTGTTGAGTCACAGCCCTCTAACTCAAAATGAATGAGGATTCATTTTGCATTTGTTTTATTGTAAAAATCTCAGCGAGCAGCATGAATGTCTGTATGGAATATTGTTTTATATACATACAGCGCCTCTACTGAACCGTTTTCAGTGATTCACATCAGTGTTCCCGTCATGTTGCTGTTTTGTTGTCATTTATAATGTTGACATCAGCTTCTCTTCTTTAATTTCTCTGCTTTTTACAATAAAATGTAAGATGTTCTGACAGCAGTGTCTGAAGAAGAGTCCTTTTCTTGTCTGCATGTGTAATGAAGAGGTTACTGTTCACAGATCTGTTTCTGGTTTTAAACAAATCTGTTAAATATTCAGAATACAAACTGT
>NW_007580247.1:48265-58117 GCF_000690725.1 Stegastes partitus | reverse complement strand
AGCCAGAGTGCGTTTCCACCCCGGCCAACACGCACGCCGCCGCGGCTCGCCACTAAACAGGAAGTGGCTCTTAGGTAGGCCACACTTGCTCCGATCTGCCCCAAACTCGACATGCCGGATCACAGTCCTGCCCGGAGCAGGTTTGCGCCACACCCCACCGTGCACGACGACCGACACGCGTAGGGCGAGGACCCGTCCATCGCCGCTTGCGGCTTTAATTTATATTAAAACGCTGACGTAATAAATGGAACTATGATTTCCTTTCAGCGGTTCAGATTGTTAAGTCGGAAAAATGGTAGAAATTCAACAAAATGTGTTTTTTTTTTCGGATTGCCGGTTGAATAAAAAATCGTTTTATAGATTGACGAGAAAGAAAAGAACCAAATCGTCACATTTGAGAAACTGCAAACATTTGAAGTCGCTCGACGATCATTGCAGCTCTGTCTGAAAACGCTTTATTACCACCAGAAGAATCTTTTCTCACAATTAACCAGAAGAGCTGCAACGACTGATCAATTTAAACAACTTTTTTTAAAGGAAAAAAGTTTAAGTAGACTTAAGAATTTCTTTGTAATAGGACAAAGGTATAAAGTTGCTAGCTGTACCTTGACATGTTTCGGCGTTTCATCTGTCGCCTTCTTCAGAAGCATCATCTGACATGTGTGACTTTATCAGCTGTTGTTCCTGGGTGTGGCCAATCTGACAGGTCCAGTGGGCGTGTCAGTTTGGCCACACCTACCACCGTGTGGTGGTCTCTGGAGCAGAGCGTCCCAGGTGTGGGATAGAAGGAACGCTCCATCATCTCTATTGATGGTGTGTGAGCCCCGCTTCCTGATTTCAATGGACTCCCGGATCCAGCGCCTGTATTTATGCTCCTCGGTCCCTATGATCCTCGCGTCTTCCCAATTCATCACATGATTAGCAACAGCTGATAAAGACACGTCACACAGGTCAGATGATGCTTCTGAAGAAGGCGACAGATGGATCGCCGAAACATGTCAAGGTACAGCTAACAACTTCATACCATTGTCCTATTACAAAGAAACTCTTAAGAATGTACTTTGAGGACAAAATAGTGCTACATTATGAAAAAAGTCTAAATTCTCGCGCTTCAGTTTCTTAAATGTGAATATTTTTCTTTCCTCCTCTGTGACTACAAACTGAACATCTGAGGAGCCACGTTTTCCTCCAGGCCTTCCCAGACGTGGTCGGTCAACACCTGCAACCTGCCGCCAGCTCCCCAAAAACCAAACCAATGGACACCAGCATCTCTCAAGAGTCCGTTTTAATGGGATTTCAGTTGATATATTGTCAGACAGTACTTTCAAAGCCTCACATAAGCAAATCTGCACACGAGGCTCGAACGCCGACGCCGTGGATGTCTTCTGTCGGGTTCACGAAGCAGTAAAAAAAAAAACCAACAACAAAAAAACAAAAGGTCCTTTTCTCAGCGTCCACAGGAAAGAAAACCGTCTCCTGTCCGACGTCATAAAACTGCTGCAGTCACTCTGGATGAACAAAAATAAAACTCTTCACCTCCTCCGATCCAGTTTGTTCAACCTGACGTCAAACATTTCAGCACCGACGGTTTTTCTTTTTTTGGGGGGACCTTCCAGCCAAACCCGAGGCTTTTTCCTCCTCTGGCTTCATACACGTCGACACGAGCTGTAACTGTGACTGCAGGGAAACGTCTGGAGATCCAGCCAACGTCCAGATTGTTGGGTTTAGTCGCCTGCAGCAGAACCACTACTAATAACAAACGTTCTGCAGTTTTTTGCTCATTTAAAGTCTCAGATTTCACGTGGATTTTATTTGATTTTATTTAGAAAAAAGCCACAACACGATGAGTCACATTTACAAAAATATACCAGATACTATATGTAGTTTATTTGCAAAAAAAGCTTCCTTTTGGGTTCCTTTCTCGTAGAAAAACGACACTAAAGCTTTCAGACGATCACGGCTCTCGTCTCTTTGGTGGACTTACTGGGTCATCCCGTTAAAATCACCCGACTGCTGTCACCAGAGTCTTCTTCCAGACACGATTCCTTCTGCGTCTGAATCACTTCGGTCACATTTTAACGAACATTTGCGTTTGATGCCGACAACACACGTCGTCGAGGGGATTTTATAAATATATTGTTTTTCCGCAGAGTGAGTCGTGTCTAGAAGATGATTCTGGTATCAAATGTGTGTAAAAACGATCCTTTTATTGTCTAGAACTGGTCCCACGTGCTGATGTGAGCCTTGGACGTTTACCCAGAATGCACCTTTCAGAAAACAGAATCACATCCAGGACACCAGTGTCTGTAAACTACTGAAACCCACAATATTGATTCTCAAAGTTGGCTACAGAGAAAGAAAGAAAAAAAACCCCAAACCCAGACTTATTCTTTAGACTGTGGCACCTGGATGCATGAAAACTGATCAGCAGAACTAAAAGCTGATGAAGTTCTGAGGCTCAGAAAAAAGTAAAAATAAAACGTGAGATCTGGAGCCACATCGATGAACTTTAAGGGGCCTCTAGCTGAAAATACTCAGTGTGAAGGTAGGACTTTGCCTGTTTTCTTCTAATAAACAAACGCTATTGTAAATGAGAGTCTGAGGGCTTCAGGAGTAGATTTTATGAGGAATGACTGTGCTAATAATGACAGCTATAGTTTTAATAATAAATCTTGTGTTTCTGGGCCTAAAATAAACTTCAAGCTCAAACGGTTCTTTATTCTTTTTTTTTCTTTTTTTCCAACGTCAGATGAAAATTTGATCTCTCCTCAGTTTCCCTGCACAGTCACTGACCTCCTACAATTCCCAGAATGCCTCTGCACACATGCCGTGGAAGAGGGCGGGGCCTCGGTGCAGCTCTCTGATTGAAGGAGGAGGGGAGGGGGGGGCTCGTTGAGGGCGGAGCCCGCCGAGTCTCAGGGAGCCGACAGGTCGGATCGGCCCACCTCCGAGTGTCCCTTGAGCAGACCGAGCCGCACCACCACCACCCTCCTCTTCTTCTGCTCCCCCGAACCCTCCTCGTCCTCTTCCTCGTCCTCCTCGTCTCGCTCCTTCGCCTTGCGCTTGCCTCGCTCCTTCCTCTTCTCCTCCTTCCTCTGCTTCTTCGCCTTCTTCCTCCTCCTCTTCTTCTCTTCTTTTTCCTCCGTTGCTCGAGCCTCCTCCTCTTCCTCCTCGTCCTCCTCTTGCACTCCTCCCTGCACTTCCTCCTCTTCCACTTCCTCCTCTACTGCCATCACCATGTCCTCCTCCTCCTCTTCCTCTTCTTCTTCCTCCTCCTCGTCGTCGTCGTCTTCCTCGTCATCCTCGTCGTCGTCGTTCTTCTCCTCCTCCTCCTCGTCTTCGTCCTCCTCCACGTCCGTCATGGCTTCTCCCATCTGTTCCTTCAGGTGCTCCTGTTTGATCCCCGGTTCTCCGTCCTGCGTCTGCTGACGGAAACAGAAAACAAAGTCAGCAGCTGCTCCGGCGCCCCCGTGTGGCCACAACAGGCACCACAGGGACTGACACAAACTCAGAACTGTGATTTTAGTTTTCCTGCAGTGAGCAGCAACACAGGAGTCTTCACCAGAGGACCTGAAGACATTTATTTGGAAACAATCAGTCAATTTAGACCAACCGCTGTGATCTTTTAGGAGAGTGCATCTGCAGAAAGAGAATTTAAAAAAGCTAATAAACGACTTTACAGTGAAAGCTTTTTGCCTGATCGCTAAATGTATTTGTCGACATTTTCTCCAAACATGGCTGACTTCATCCTCTCTGCGTATTTATACGACTGACTACGGCTGCACCGCTAACGACACGACGATAATCACCATAATTGGGATTAACACTTCAACTTTTAGCCAATTATTCGATCATGTTCATGGCAAAATATTTTCATTTGACTTCCACTTTCGTTTGTACAAATCTGCATCAATATCAGATTTATAATAACCTGCATCTGAAATTATTGCAGCTCCTAGAGGACAAATTTTAATCAAATTTAACCCAAAATTTCCCCAATTTGTCTCAAATCATCACATTTGTAGAACTATTTCTGCTCCAGCATCTCCGATCACATGAAACGCGGATATTTGTAAAGATATTTGTGGATTTTTTTTGCTTGATATGTCAAATGTTTATTATAAAGTGGCGACCCACTCTCAGCAGTTTGGTTTTTTAAAAAAAACAAAATTTCAGAAAAATGTAATTTGAGCCTGAAATCGTCTCACATGCAGGAAAATCAACTCAACAAACTCTGTCTTTTAAATTATGTTCAAATAAATACGATTGATCCAATAAATTAGAGCAAACGATGTTCTACCAGACAGACTTCTCCTCTAGATCAGTCATAGAAAATGAGAACGTGACTTTTCTTTTTGCATCAAGCAGCTAATAAAGCAGTTTTCCTCTACGTTGCATCATGGTGTCGCTGCTCTAATCGTACATGGTGCAGCTTTAGTAAACTCCTGCCCTCTGATCCCACCGCCAGCGACACTCACCACATCTTTGCCGTTGCGCAGCCGGTGCAGCAGCAGCCTGACCGTGTCCTTGTTCTGACAGAGGCCCATGGTGTTGAGGGTGTCGAGGGCGGAGCCTGAGCAGCCCTGCAGCCGGAGCTCCGCCCCCAGAGCCGCCTGCATGAAGTTGTTCTTCCAGATGTTCCTGGTGAAGAGCGGGATGGACAGCGCCACCACGGTGCGGCGCTCCAGCAGCGTGAAGGCCTGCTCCTCGGTCAGCTGGCTGCAGAACCAAACAGAACACCGTCAGAACCACGTCTGGTTCCGTTCAGAACCAGCAGCCATTCAACCCTCTGAGCTTCACTACAATCTAAAGTCATGCAACTCTGTGGAAACACGACAACCTCGACTAGAAGGAGAGAGAACTCAGAGATGTGCTCTGTGCAGAATGACACAGAATGAAATGAATCATTTAAAATAGAAAAAGCAGAATTTCTCCAACTGTTTATTTTTACAGAATTAAAAAAAAAAAAAAAAGTACGAAAGTTGGAACGGCAACAATTCTCTCAGATTTTACAGTTTCTAGTTCTGACAAAAGGTGCAGTTTTGATGATTTTTAAAGATAATGTGTTTATTCTTTATCCTTTATTTGGATCCTCAGTAGCTTCCACGAGGTGGTTGCTGGTCTTCCCGGGGTCCATTCACAAAATAAAATTAAAAATACTTACATTTAAAATCACAGAATATCAGTGAGACAACGTAATTTAATATCAACCCAAAGTTAAGACGAGAAAAGTTTTGGAAAAAAAAAAATCAAAAATTGTCACCGAGCACCGAGTAAAGAAAATAAAATTCACACACAAAAAAGTTCCAGAATTTCTATAACAAAAGTTAGATACGATTCATCAATTTGAGTTTTAGTGGCTTCTTAAAGGAACATTTATTTTTAATCTAATACTGGTAGGGAGCATCCTCTATAAAGAACAGTATGACAGAATGCCTGAAGCCTTAAAAAGAAAAAAAAAAAGGTTGAATTTCTTTGATTATTTGTTTCACAAAAATTCCTAAAACCTGAATCAACATTTAGGAGAGTTTTCCAAGTGTCCACAGGTGTTACCAACACTGGGGAAGAAATGGAAGTTCTATATATTATAGCATTTTACTACTTAGTTTTTAAACTCGTCTCCTGTTTGTTCTTCGCAAACACTGACTGCAGTTCAGCCGAAATTCTGGATTTTTGTCACGACTGTCGCTCACAGCCGGGTCACCAGAACTCAGAACTTTTTTTATTATTGTTTTTACAGAGCCTGGTTTGAGCAAATGTTTTATTTCGGATGAGTTCTTAAATGAGACGTGTGAAATTAAGTGACTCTCATAAAATATCACAATTTGAAGATCAGATGTGATGCGTTTTTTCTCCCCTCGACAGAACATTGACTCAGACGAGGAGTTTAAAGACCGTTGGAAAGTTAAAAACTCAACGACTCTATTTTTTGTTTTGTTTTGTTTTTACATTTTCTTGCTGACAAATGTGGTCATTTTGGTGTTTTTTCTTAAAGACAACTTGCCTTTTCGTCAGTTTTGGGGTTCAGAGGGTTAAAAGCTACAATGTGCAGCGTCCCGTCCTGACTCAGACTTACTGGTTGCTCTTGAAGAGGGCGTTGATGTCGGGGAACAGCGAGCGGAGGCAGGTGGTGACCAGCGGAGCTTTGTCCTGGGCCCAGTTCAGGCACCGACGCCAGGGGAAGGAGGACAGCGGCTTCCTGCCCGACACCTTCTGGTGGAAGGGGCTGTCCGAATGCCGCGACAGAGCCTTCATCTGCGGGGAAACACAGCGGGCCGCCGTCACGCAATGAATACAAAGTGCTGCCCGTCAGGGAGACTTAACGCGTCCGTCCTCACCTCCTCTTTCAGCATCTTGCTCCAGAAGTCCATCATGGGCTTGCGGGCGCCTTTGGCCGACCAGAGCATGTGGAAAGCTGCCTTGTAGCTGGACTTGCTCACCAGCAGCGCCGCTTTGCTCTTCTTCCCCATCCTGCGGCCCATCAGCTTCTTGTCTTTGGCCTGCGACTACAAAACGAAACAAACAGTCAGTCTGCAGACGGTCACACTAAACGTTGTGAACAGTGTGCAGTCAGTGGAAGTCCAGCAGCACTCAGGTCCTTGTTTTCCTCCCATACTTACAGAAATAAACTGATTCATTAGACGGAGATTCATGACCTCAAATTCTGTGTGTAAATGAAACATGAGAGGCTGTTTCTGCTGTGTGCTTCAGAAACACTCAGGACTATAAAGTGACGTATAAACATAAAAAAATTAAGACCTTTGGAGTTAATGTGAACCCTGAAACTGTATCGTCAAGACGGTTCTTTCCTCACCTTTGTATCAGTGCCACACATGTTTATTTAAAATAGCAAAATACAACATAAATATAAAAATCCACTCGTGTACACTGGCGGTAGAGAATATAGGGAGACTAATGAATGAATCCACCTGAAAGACTCTCTGAGGAGAATCACCTGGAATACACACACAGACACACTAATACACGCACACACACACAGACACACAAATACATACAGACACAAACACAAAGATATACAACACAGATAGACACAAATACGAACACAAATACACACAGAAACACACAAACAGACGCACATACAAATACACACACAGACACAGGAACACAGGAACACAAACCTACACACACACGCAAACACAAATACACAACACACAAACACAAACACACACCTGCTTGGTGGCGGCCGGCTTCAGCCACAGCGACCTCTTTCCGCTCTGTTTGCGTTTACATTTGCTGCGGATCACCTGCGCGCACGTTTCGCACAGGAACGACTTTTCGTGGACCGCGGATCCCGGGAAGGCCCAGTGCACGGTGTCCGGGGTGGTGAAGGTGTACACCGCCCTCCGGTTGAAGGAGCGACCCTGCCGCTCGAACTGCAGCTTGCAGCAGCAGCAGTTTCTGTCCTCCGGCCGCTTGGGCCGCCGCGAAAGGATGCGGCTCGCAGCGGTGGGCGCGCCGGTCCTCCGAAGCTCCGCATCGTTCCCACCGGGACAGTCCACCTCGGCGCCCACCGCCGGCTCCGGGTGCTCCACCGGCAGGGAGGCGGAGGGCTGCGCCGGGGCGCTCTGCTCGGGTTCGGCCGGTGTAGCGGAGGAGGACGCCTCCGTGGAGGCAAAGTTGGCGTCCGCCGTGTGCGCGTAGTCGTGCTCGTTGGACTCGGAGGACGGTCCGCTCTCCTCGTCGTTGGCCGCGTTGGTCTCCGTGTTTTCAGACGCCATAATGAGCGCCGAGTCTCCGGCCGGAGGACTGAGCGGCTCCGGGCTGCAGGCTAACCGTCCAGCTAACACCGGAGCCCGCCAGCGGCAGCTCGGACTTCCAGACCGGCAGGTTCACAGCGAGACTCCGCCGAACGCTTTTAGCGATGCGGGAGGAGAAAGTCTGCGGGGTTTACCGAAGCTGGGAGGCGGGAATGAAGAGAGTTTCTGTCCGGAGCAGATGGAAAACACCGAGCAGCGGCGGCACCGGATGTAGCCGCAGATAAACAAAACAGCTTCCGGTTTGTGGTCACCGACTGACCTCTGCGGTTCCCCCTGGTGGACGGAGGGAGGTACTGCAGGGCGCTGCGCACAACACAGCAGCGGAGGAAACACTCCTGAATATCTTATAATCCTAAACTGTGTCAGATCTCTGTTCTGCTGCATTATTATTAAGTCAACCAGTAGAATAGTTCCTCTTCTCAACAATCAGAAACAAATATTTTCGAAAGATTATATTGAAAATAATCAACAGACCAAACACACATAAAGACATTTAGCCACACAAATTTAATAATATTTACATGGATGAATTGCACTCAGGTTTATTGCACATGACAGTGTCCTTGTGTTCTTCTGTTTTTCTTATTTATATTGTATGTATAGTGTATATAACTTGCCTCTTTAATTTATAGCTGTGTTTTTCTTGCTTTTCTTGCTGTCACTTTGCTGCTGTACATGAATAACTAATAAAGGATATTCTATTCTATTCTATTCTATTCTATTCTATTCTATTCTATTCTCTTGTAAAAATGTTCCACACATAGAACTTCAACAAAAGTGAATATACCTGTGATCACTGAAACTTAATCAGTATGAACAGAGAAATTAAAATATATACATGTGTAGTGTTTTGAGACGATACTATGACCTTTTTTTTTTTAAACAACATACATGACATTTTTTCTTTTACAGCATACTACACATTGAATGATACATCTATGACATTTTCATTTTGTGGGACTTAACATACTGCAGCATATTTATTTATTTTTTTCAGCATGCTATCCTATGACATTTCTTTTAAGGGCGCGCTTTACTACGACACTTTAACAGCGTATTATGACATTTGGTTTCACACATGTGACATTTTTCTTGATATTTTTTCAGGAGATGCACAATAACATTTTTAGGACATTCATGAACTACATACTACACAATGACTTTTACTATAGATGTTTTTCAGGAACTACTGTGACATTTTTAATTACTTTTTTTTAGGACATACTATACCACGACTTTAAATTGACATTTTTAGGACATTTTTGTAACATAGTTCACAAGGATGTTTTTATTATGACATACTATACTATGACAAGTGTTGCAGCGTATTCAATTCTAACATTTTATACGCTGCTTTGACATTTTTATCAACGTTTTTAGGACATGAAATACTGTAACTTTTGTTTTTATAGCATGCTATCCACACAGAGCTAAGACATGTTGTGCACCGTCACAGCAGCAGCACCTCGTACATCATGAAAACACGACACAGAGGTTTGTGAGTTGGACCTTCAGCTACAAAAATAGACACAACATGAGCAATGACGCACAATATGTCAAAAAAAAGACACAAAATGATTAAAACGAGACACAAAATGACCACAAATGGACTCGAAGCAACAAGAAGAGTCACTTTTCCAGCTGCTCTTCGGTCCTGCCAGCAGGTGTGAGTGTTGAGCTTCGCTGAAGAGGAAAAACCTGAATGATTCATCGTCAGCGTGTGTGTGTGTGTGTGTGTGTGTGTGTGTGTTGTGTGTGTGTGTGTGTGTACATGTGAGTGTACAGGTGTGAACCAGGTAGTGTCGCATGTTTTCATGTTGAGGAGAGAGCAGTCCAATCAACAGATGTCTCACATTATAGACAACTGTAGTGTGTGTGAGTGTGTGTGTGTGTGTGGGTGTGTGTGTGTGTGTGAGTGTGTGTGTGAGTGTGTTGCCGGGCAGTGTCACTGAACTTAATGTGTTTTCATTTTTGCATTCCTTCCTCTGCTGAGCACCTTAAAATGACATATTGACAGCTCATTTCATTCGGCTTTGAAGAGGACACACACACACACACACACACACACACACAC
>NW_007580247.1:36548-46220 GCF_000690725.1 Stegastes partitus | reverse complement strand
ACAAAATGATTAAAAAGAGACACAAAATAACCACAAAGAGACACAAAATGACCACAAAATTATCCAAAAGTGACAAAATTATTAAATAGAGACAAAAAATAACCAGAAACCAACATAAAATGATCTAAACAAAACACAAAACGACCACACAGAGACACAAAATGACTGAGGAGACACAAAGGGACCAAGGTTTATTCCTACACAAACATTCATGGTTGTGTAGCTCGTAGGAAGCAGCACAGTTCCCTCAAACAGGGTCATTGTGTCTCTTCAGAACCGTGCCGTCCATCAGCCTTCAGCTCTGATCAATCAGGCTGATTGACAAACCGATCGGCGCCGCTTCCTGCTGCTCTGCTGGAGACTCACACGAAAACGAGGACGTAACCGACGTGTTCTTCAGGCTTCTGTCACATCCGGTCACCGTCCATACTCCACTTCACTCTACAGGGGAAGTACTTGGACATATTCAGCTCATGTATTATTGGTTAAACCCACACAGAGAGGGAGTGGACATATTCAGAACCCGGTCGTTCTGTCATTAGAGGTGGATCTCTCTGGTGGATTGACAGCATCATGAACAGGGTGAGTTCTCTCTACATGCATCACCTTCACTGTTGTACAGACACAACAGGACACAACTTGTTTTGAGGCTGTCATGTAGAGGCGCTTTTAGCTACAGATTTATTTGGGTGTCAGTCATTCTGGGAGCTAAATGTCAGATTAATCCAGACAAAAGGTCCGTTTTTATTATTATTATTATTCCAAGGAGTCATTAGTTGTCGTAAATACAGTTGAAGAGAGCTGATTTATTTATTTATTTTACAAAAGCTGCTTCATTTTCTGTTGGCCTGTTTGTCATCAATTCTAAACCTAATGGAATAACTGATGACCTTATTAAAGATCCAGGTACAGTCCAAGAAAATATAAAAGCACGGACACGTTTTGCCTCATCTGCTTTAAACTGACCCACAAAAAGTCAGAAACGCCACCAAAAACAGAAAAAGAAAAAGAAAGTTGAACATTTCTACCAGTCTGATGCCAGGTTTTATTGGATTCCCACATGTCCTCCAGTCGGTTCCTCAGAGCTGCTCTATCTGACTTCAGGCTAAAGTCACGCAGCATTTTCACTTGTGGTTCCGTGTTGGTCCTGCAGCAGCCAGATCTCAGCACCCAGCATGTTCTCGGTTCTCTCCGCAGCTCCTCCTCCTCGCTGCGCTGCTCCTGCTCTCCGTCCTCCCCGCTGCGCCGGCGGAGGAGTCCGTTCCCACCTTCGAGCACCGGGACCCTTTTACCGGGGAGACCCTCAGCTGCGCCAAGTGTCCACCGGGAACCCACGTGGTCGCGCACTGCACGGCCAGCACGCCGACGCAGTGCGCGCCGTGCGGGGAGGACCGCTTCACGGCGCTGTGGAACTACCTGCCCAGGTGCCTCTACTGCAGCAACTTCTGCAGCGACAACGAGGAGGTGGAGACCGAGTGCTCCCCGACCACCAACCGCGTCTGCCGGTGCCGGCAGGGCTTCTACCGGCTGGATGACTTCTGTGTCGTCACTCCGAGTGCGGCCCCGGACAGGGAGTTCCAACCACAGGTAGGCGGACCGGAAGAGCGACACCAACGTCCTGTTGTGGTACAAGTGTTGAATTCCAGATGGGGATTTAGTGGAACTTGTGCGTCTTTACGCACGGGTGAACGGAAGATGATTGATCTAGAAATACTTTTAAACTGGGCATTAAATTGTCAGAGGGTCTTCACTGAGTGCAGCTTTGCAGCGTGTGGTTTTCAAAATAAAGGTCCACCAGGTGCAGAGCAAATAGTGCGCAGTTAAAAACAAACAAACAAACAAACAAAACCTGTTTTAGCAGTTTGAGTTTTTTGTTATGTGACAGTTTTTCACAGTTATGTTAAATTGTTAAAATTGTTAAATATCTAAGAAAATCACACAAAGAATGATTAATTTGCATATTAACTAAGGCATAAAAATTCTGTATTTTACAAACATTCATTTTTTCCCTTTTTTTTAATACAAATTTTGACTGTAAAATGACACTACAGTTTATGCATTTAAATTGCACAAAAATCCAGTATTTTACAGAAGTTTACTTTTATTTGAAAGAATTAAGACAATATAATAAATATATTTGATATAATATATTATTCCATTAAGACTAGTGGTGCAGAGACAACGCAGAGGAGCTTCGGTGACGCCGCCGGGACTGACGACCACATCTGAAATCGATGGGACCCGTGGAGGCACCTGGAGCTCCAGTAAAACACCTCCGGCTCCCAGTTTATGTGCATTTGTGTGTGTGTCTGTGGTGTTTATGGGGCTGCAGCAGCATATTACAGAAAGCACCGAAGAAAATCAGGTTTCTGTTTGGTTGTAAAATCCTGTGCAGAAGATGACTGAAATAGAGACTTAGCTGAGGGCTGCAACTTATTTTATTTCAGCTTGTATTTGTTGACACGTAAAAAATAAAGCAGCAGAATTATCTGCTAGCAGCTGCTGTTTGTGGTGCATCACAGATGAACAGACTGGATCACTGTGATGCTGAAGGAGACTAAAAACAGACAGATTCTCAATGGAGTTCTGAACTGTGTCTTTCTTGGGTTTCTATGAAGATTTATAGTTTATGGTTTATCCTGTACATCTACATAATGAATAAAAGCTCAAAGATTATTTTAATTAGGTAATGTTTTTCCAGAACAAATAAACAAACAAAGCCTTTCTGTAGTTTTTGGTTTGTATTAATGTACAATTTTGTGTTTTTAGTCGTTATTCTTGCACAGTATCAGAAACTAAAGCAGGAGGATCTCTGAGACTGAGGGAAACTTAAAAACAGACAGATTCTCAATGGAGTTCTGAACTGTGTCTGTCTCAAGCATCTACGCAAATTTCAAAGTAAATCTGTTCTGTACATAATGAATCAAAACTTGGATTTTGATCGATTCAGCTGTTGTTTCTCCAAAGAACGATCAATTCCTGTTGTTTTTGTTCTGCATTATTTTACAATTTCTTGTTTCTGGTCTTTATTTGAGCACACTTTAAGGAAATAAAGCAGCAGAATCATCTATTAGCAGCTCCTGCTTTTAGTGAATCATGAATATAAAGACAGCTATCACTGGATCTCTGTGATATTAAAGGAAGCTTAAAAACAGACAAATTCTTGATGGAGTTCTGAACGCTTTCTTTCTTGGCTTTCTAGGCAAACTTCTAGGCTTGACTTTATGATCTGCTCTTTATATAATAAACAAAAGCTTAAATATTGATTTCATTTGTTGCAGTTTTTCAAAAATCTATCAATTCCTGTTGTTTTTCGTCTCTATTAATTTACAATTTCTTGTTTTCGGTCTTTATTTGTGCACATTTTGAGAAAATAAAGCAGCAGAATTCTCTATTAGCAGCTCCTGTTTACAGTGAATCATGAATGTACAGACAACTATGACTGGATCTCTGTGATACTGGAGGAAACTTAAAAACAGACAAATTCTCAATGGAGTTCTGAACTGTGTCTTTTTGGGGTTTCTATGACAACTTCCAGGCATGTCTTTACCATCTATTCTGTACATCTATATAGTGAATACAAGCTTAAATGTTGATTTCATTTTTCCAAAAGTCTATTAATTCCTGTTGTTTTTGGTCTTTATTCTTACAGTTTTTCAAGTCATCTGGTCCTAATGCGATAATGTGTAGCTTTAAACCAGATCATACAAAGATGGAAAAAGTCTTTTTTTTTGTTCAGTGACCTGCAGCATTAAACCACGTTTGCTGTAAATCAACAGGAACTGGAAGCTTTTAAGTCGTGCCACATGCCTCCTCCTTCATCTTAATATGTTAAACTTCTGTTTCGCTGCTCTCCGGATCACCAACATGCTGACAGAGTATTGTACAGCTTTTGTCAGAAAACCACCCTCCTCTGTTCCTCTACAGTGTCTCCTTAGATCTCTCTGTCCTGCGAGGCGGATTTCCTGTAAAATTAGTGTGAGGAGCGGTGTAGCTGCGTGTTAAAACGCCAACATGGCTGCTGTTAGCGCCGCTCTGCCTCGTGTCTCTGTCACGGCGTTGCCTTCTCCTGAAAGCACAAATCAATCAGCGCTGCGGCGTTACGTTTAATGAGCCGTTATCTTGAGAGGAATCACAGACGAGGCCTCTTATTACCCCGCTGCCGTCACGAAACTCGCCCAGGACTTTATTCTCATCGCTGGAACATCAAAGTGGATTCTGCAGCCGTCAAATCGCTGACGATAATGAAGTGGATCGTCTTCGGGAAGCAGGAAGGTGCGAGTCGGGATGAGTCTCCCATAATGACCCGCCAATAAGAGAAACACATCACAGATTCGGTTTGATGTGGAAACGCTGCAGAGAAGACGGAGTTAGAACTTACTTTATTGCTGGCGTGACGTGTGATTGTGTGTGTGTTAGCAGGACGTCTGATTTGTCGTCACTGGAGTCCAACAGCGTCGTCTTCACATGAAGTCATCATGAAGGTCTGATTTATAAACTGTGCAGTGGATTCAACGGGGCCTGCAGCACTTTGTAACAATGCCTTCTTACTTTCTTCACCTATTAAACAGTCAGTATTCATGTCAAAAGTGTGAAATACCTGGATATTAATGCATATAGGTGTAAAAAAAACCTCAATAATAATCTTCAGTGTTAAAAGACGTTGACTCTAATGCACCAAGCTGTCAAGTATGTAGATAATTACCCATCAAAGTGTCAAAACCCTCCACATTAACCTTCAAAATATCAAAAACCTTAATATTAATGCACAAAAAAACCCTGGATGTCAATATTCAAAACATCAAAACCTGGATATTAATGCATCAAAGTCAAAAACTTGGAACATTAATCTTCCAAACGTCAAAACCCTGGCTGGTTATTGATGCATTAATGTGTAAAAGAACCTGTCAAAACCTGGCTAACAACACACAAACGTGTCAAAACCTCTATATTATTCTTAAAAGCATCACACAAACAAATCTATTTAATGCACATGAGCGTTAAAAAACCTGAATGCTAACCTTGAAAACATCAAAAACCTGAATAATAACCCATCAAAGTGTTAAAAACCTTCGTGTTACCATTGGAAATGTCAAAACCGTTGATGACAACACACCAAAGCTTCAAAAACCTCAAATAAAATCCTTCTAGCCTTGATTTTAATCCATCAAAGTGTTAAACTCTTCACATTAGCCTCCAAAATGTAAAAAAGAAAAACTCTAAATTTAATGCATTACGTGTGAAAGCCTTCACATTAACCTTTAAAACCATAAAAACCTCAATATTTATGCATAAAAGTGTCTAAAAACCTTCAATTCATGCTACAAAGTGAAAAAAAAATCTCTGGAAGAGCTCGTGTCTGGACGCCGCTGTCCGCAGGATGTTCACAGAATGACCTGATTGCTAAAGCAGTCGATGGTTCCTCTTTGGATGAACAGAGGTTCCTCTTTTGGTGAACAGATGTCTCCTGTGTATCCTGTGATTGCCAAACTGTGCTCTTTGCTATTACCAAATAGGTGAACCAGATCCATGAGGTATCACATATATGGGCTAAAGGTGAAGCACCTGTTAGAAATGTGTGTGTAATCAGGTGTATGTGCTGAGGATAAAAACTGTGTGTTAGCAGTAAACGTGTGGAGGGGAGAGTTGAATCCAGCATAAAAAGGCCTGACAAAGAGACTTCAGACGGAGTTCGTGGAGACTGCTCATGATGGAGACGGCGGAGTTCTTCACGGGACGTCGTTGGAGCTGAACACTCCTCCACCGATTGAAGAAGTCCTGATGGGTCTGCAAATTCTACTGAAGAGGAGCAGCAGAACCCCTTTCTGTGTTCTGCATGAAGAAGTGTTCTTTTCCTTCCCCAAATGGATGCTAAAGAACTGCAGATCTGATCAGAGTCTGGACTTCTCATCTCCCCCTGACTCAGGAGGGTTTTGTCCGGGGATCAGGACTCTGTACTGGGTTGCTGCATCACTGGAAGAGGACTCCTCCAGGTTCAGGTCTGAGCAGGGCTGAGTTAACCAGCTATGGTCAGGCTGTCCGGCTCTCCCTCTCCCCAAATTATTTATTAGGTTACTGTTTTAGAAAAGCTCAGTTCTATCATTTTATCTCGAATCAATTTAATCATATCTTGAAATGTTTTGAATGAATCATCAAGAGCTGTTGCTTTGCCCCTGATAAAGATTTGCAATAAATATTTAATCCTGCATTTAAAGTTTATTTGGTTTCAACTTTCATTGACTCGTTCATAGAATCTGAAGGTGGTGAAAAGTTAGTTAGTTGTGTGCATGAGATCTTTATGGAGGTTCTTCATGGTTACTCTAAGTCATGAGTGAAATAATATTTTTAAACATGTCTCTGGGGTTCGTTGTGCCAAACTTCTACATTTTAACCCAGCAACTGACCAAGTACTCGATCCATTAAGAGGAAAGCTGCCACGAACAGGCGTGTCTGGTAGAGTGATCAGACTACTGAGGCTACTGAGTTGGGTCAACTATTAGAAGAAGCGGGGTAGACGTCTGGATTAGGGCAGTTAGAAGCTCGGCCAGTTTCCTCGACACCAGCTTAAGCAGTTCTACAGAATCCTAGTAGGTCAAGAACCTGTAGGCAGGTAGAACCGAACCCTAGAAACAGAGAGCTGGACCAGTAGCCCTGTTACAGGCAAGGATCAACAACGTAGCAACAACGGTGACATTTCAATGCGTCTGGTCCTTTGGTTAGCCCTGTGATAGACTGGTTACCTGTCCAGGGTGTCCCCTGCCTTCGCCCTAAGTCAGCTGGGATAGGCTCCAGCCCCCCGCGACCCTAATGAGGATTAAGTGGTGTATAGATAATGGATGGATGGATGGTCCTTTGGTTTACACGTAAACGAAGCTACGTGGAGATTTGGAGAAACTCCATCTTTACTTTTGCATGTAGACACGAGGAGATGGAGTTTGACATCACAGTGTGCGACAAAAGCGTCATCAGCGTCATGTGTGCGAACATGTTTACAGTTTGGCTGCTGTGATAGAAAAAGATGCTGTTGAAGCAGAGCTGGTTTTAACGTTTGTGCAACAGTTTTGGCCTGTTTGCATTCACATTCAGAAATGTTCCATTATGTGGAGGAGCTTCTCTATCTGTCCAAACAAACGACCCTCGCACCAATATAGTTGAAGTAATAGGAAGTAATTTGTGCCATTCGTTGTGCTTTTTTCCAGGATTCTGATTGACTAGCATGGCTTTATGCTTCTCGTGATACTGCCTTTGAAAACGATCTGGTGTGAACATTGTTATTTCTGGAAACGTAGATCAGTTTTTGTAAATTCCCGGCTATGTGTAAACGTGGCCTCAGTCTCTGAACCGTGACAGTACGGTTCAGCCACAACGAACTCAGCAGACAATACAACTGGCGCTGACCAAACGTCTCCAATGCTAACTCAAGCTATGGCTAGCCCCGGTGTAATGGTGGAGCGTCATGGGAAATGATAAATGGACTGCACTTATATGTATATAGAGAGAGCTTTTCTACCTTTTTGGCTTTATTGTATTTGGGAGAAACTTTGGGTTCAGTGTCTTGTCCAAGGACATGTGGACTGTGGAGGGGCCGGGGATTGAACCGCCAGCCTTACTATCAGAGGACAATCGCTTGACCACCTGAGCCACAGCCTGTGTCGAAAGCCCCGACTCCGAGCCAAGTTGCGGCTAATCCTGTTGTCTCTCCACCTGCAATGACTCTTGAACCATTTGTACCTGGTGAGCGTTATTCTGGTGATTTAGCTTAGTTCCTGTTCCTGTGTATAATATCAGAAAGTATTTGAATTATCAATATAACATTTTTACAGGTACAATGTTAAATGTATATAGTTGATGATAAAACAGCTGATCAGAGGTGGTTGAGCAGAAGGCCTCTGATGGTCTGATGAGTGAACAAAACATCTATTTCCTTTCTCATACAGTATGTTTGCGATCAAAACGTCATCTGAGCTCGTTACAGGAGCCTCCAGAACCAGCAGACTTACAGCAAACAATTATTCATATTTCATTCTGTTCAACCTGAAGCTGGATTCAGACTGTTGCAACACGCTGCTGCACATTACAGCTGACAAGCCCTGGATTTAATCATTGTTGTGGAATGAAACAGAGGCTGAAAAACAGGTGAGGCAGGAGGAGAGGTATGAGGAAGCTCCGCCCCTCACCTGTCTCACCTCACACAAACCAGGAAACACTTTGTGATTATTAATCGGTAAAGAGACGCTCAGACGATCGGACCGAGCTTCAGCTACAACACTGCTGCTTCCAGCTGCTGACACTGAAGGTGAGTCTGAGCAGAAACAACACTCCCCAGGTAGAACTTTTTAGTTCTTAGAACGTTCTTAGAATGTTGACTGGAACTTTGTTGCAATGTTTTCAGCAGGAAGTTTTCCGAGAACGTTCCGGGAGAACGATCCCTAAAAACATTCAAAAAGTGTTTTGCAGTCAGCCTCTTAAAATGTTCAATAACATTTATAATAATAATTGATCAGATTTAGATCGCTGCCATTGTGTGCCTCCGACCACCAACTCAAACAGTCCATTCATACGCATTCACACCAGGAAAGGTGGTGAAGTGTCTTGTCCAAGGACACAAGGACCATGACAGGTGACAGGGTGGAATCGAACCGCCGACTTTCCAATCATTGACCAACCTGCTCTATCGGCTGAGCCAATTGGGGGGAACTTGGGGGACACAGACTTTAAACTGTTGTGTTTACAATCCCCTGCAACCACTACAAAGCTGTCTGGGTGTTTAGTTAAAGGTTCACTGATGGTGTGGTTGGTTTATTTCCAATATTTTAGTTAGTATTCTAGAAATTTAGTTTTAGGTTGGAAGTTCTTTCAGTTTCCAGAAGAAAACAACGATTTCCATCCATAAGACAACGTTCTTCTTTCTTCTATCAGGCACTGACAAACACCATTTTATTTCTCAGAATTGAAGGAGATGTAACATAGTCTTTATAACATTCTGAAAACATTTTCCAAATGTTGTAGTAAGAATGTTTCTCCTTTATTGTCATGCAACATTGTAAGAGTATTTTAAAAATAACATAATGTAATCTGAGCCCCTTATAACATCCTAAAAACATTTTGTGAATGTTTCTTTGAGAATGTTGTTTTCCTTTAACATCATGAGAATGTTCAATAGAAGAACATTCTACAATCATTAACACAACAGCATCCCCAAAACGTCCTCAGAATGCTGACGGCAAATGTTCCACCTTTGTTAACACGTCACATACCAGGAATGTTTTAGAAAAAAACTCTGTGGAATCTGAGGCATCGATAACATCCTGAAGATGTCTGTGACGATTCATCCAGGTCGTGGTTATTCTCATAGTTTAATCGTAGCAACTGGACTTGATTGAGTTCCTTGAAGACGTTCCACCTCTCTTCCAAGAGGCTTCATCAGTTCTGACTGACTAGTTGGGAGTTCCAGATACTGATATCCTTAAGGAGCCATTAACACCTGAGTTATGGTTTCAATTGGGGGTTGATGCTCCTCCCCCTCATTATATGAGTCATTAGTGCTCCCCCTGACACAGTGGGGTTCGTTATGGTCTTTGTGAGGTGATGCCTCAGACCTCCACCTCTGTTGAGGGATGGTCTTTCCAGTTCGACATAGATGTCTTCTCCCACATAACAAGGGGGAGGAGC
>NW_007580247.1:30941-34230 GCF_000690725.1 Stegastes partitus | reverse complement strand
GGCTGTCCGGCTCTCCCTCTCCCCAAATTACTGATTAGGTTGCTATTTTAGAAAAGCTCAGTTCTATCATTTTATCTCGAATCAATTTAATCATATCTTGAAATGTTTTGAATGAATCATCAAGAGCCGTTGCTTTGCCTCTGATAAAGATTTGCAATAAATATTTAATCCTGCATTTAAAGATTATTTGGTTTCAACTTTCATTGACTCGTTCATAGAATCTGATGTTAGTGAAAAGTTAGTCAGTTGTGTGCATGAGATCTTTATAGAGGTTCTTCATGGTTCTTCTAAGTCATGAGTTAAATAGTATTTTTAAACATGTCTCTGGGGTTAGTTGTGCCAAACCTCTACATATTAACCCAGCAACTGACCAAGTGCTCGATCCATTAAGAGGAAAGCTGCCACGAACAGGCGTGTCTGGTAGAGTGATCTGACTACTGAGGCTGCTTAGTTGGGCCAACTATTAGAAGAAGCGGGGCAGACGTCTGGATTAAGGCAGTTAGAACCTAGGCCAGGTTCCTCGACACCAGCTTAAGCAGTTCTACAGAATCCTAGTAGGTCAAGAACCTGTAGGCAGGTAGAACCGAACCCTAGAAACAGAGAGCTGGACCAGTAGCCCTGTTACAGGGGTTATACCAGCATGGATCAATACCTGGATGTGAACGTATCCAGGTGGTAAAACTGATGAAGCAGCAACAGTCATTTACGGATGTTTGGGATCATTAAAACCACCAGAGAAGAAGAAGAAACTCTGCTGGTGTCTCACCTGGTTAAACTTTGTCTGCTTTCACTGTTTCCTTCACCTGCAGAGCACTCAGCTTCATCAGGCCTCCACCTTCTCCACCTGGTCTTCTTCTTCTTCTTCAGCTTCATCTACGTCTCCATCCTTTTCTTCTTCTCTTCCTTCCAACTTCTTCTTCCTTTTCTCCGTCTTCTTTTTCTTTAACTTCTCCAACTTCTTCTTCTTCAACCTCTTCTTCCCCATCTTCTTCTGCTTCAACGTCTTCTTCTTCTCCAACTTTTTTGTCTTCACTTCTTGTACTTCTCCATCTTTTCCTTCTAATTCTGTTCTTTTTTCTCCGTCTCTTTTTCTTTAACTTCTCCAGCTTCTTCTTCTCCAACTTCTGCTTCATTGTCGTCTTCTCAAGTAGGTCTTCTCCATCTTCTTCTTCACGTTATTCTTGTTCTTCTTTTCTTCAACTTCTTCACCTTCTTTTTCTTTTCCAACTTCTTCTCCATCTTCTTCTTCGTCTTTCCAACTTCTCCAACTTTGTTTTCTTGTCTCTTTGTGACCAATTTCTGTCTTTTTGTGGTCATTTTACATCTTTTTGCATCAATGTTGTGTCTTTGTGTCTCCTTGTGGTCAGTTTGTGTCTCTTTGTGGTCAGTTTGTGTCTCTTTGTGGTCAGTTTGTGTCTCTTTGTGGTCAGCTTGTGTCTCTTTGTGGTCAGTTTGCGTCTTCGTCGTCACGTTTTCGTCTCTCTGTGCAGCCTCAGCAGCGTCTCTCTACCTCCTACCATAAAGAGTTCTGTTCATCCTCACGTTTGTCTAGAAGAGATTATATTTTCTCTCCAGCGGCTGCCTCCATAATTTCTGTCTGTAACCGAATCTGCAGTAAAGCTTTCCTTTATTATCTCCACCTCGTATTTCCTGCCGAGTTTTTTTTGTTTTTTTTGTTATTGCGCGGCGTATAATTGATTTTGCTTCAGTTCTGCTGGAGATAATTTAAGATATCACCATCTCTTTGTTTTAAAGCTCGTTTTATCAGCAGCCTGGTTCCCTTCTCAGACAGAAACGGAGTCGGCTGAACGTTTCCGGAGATGCAGCTCTCACGTTGATATACTTTGTGCAGTACAAAGAGATGCTCCAGTTGCTTCTGCTGGATGGATGGCAAACACAGCAGTGAATGTACGAGCAGCTAGCCGCTGAAGCATCCGTCCTGCTCAACGTTTAATGGACCGACTGGCTGATTGCAGATGTTCCCTGCTGTGCTCGTTCTCAGGTCAGAAGGTGTGAATTATTGAGTATTGATCGCTGACGGGTTCTGACCTTCAGCTTCTGTCCAACATCGGTGTGTGTGACGCTACTGAAGCTCTGATAACAAAGAAACTCACTGCAGTCCAGACAACAGTTACACTCAACACACTGTCACGTGTGTTGATGGTAAACTGTCACAGGGTCCAATCTGGATGCGATGGTTGTAGAAAAGTTAGCAGGCTGCTGGTACAGACATGAAACAGCCAACAAGTAAAAAAAAACACAACAAACACACACAAAACAACCAAAAAGTGACAAAATNAAGGTGGACGTCTGGGGTTTAAGGTGGACTTCTGGGTTTTAAGGTGGACGTCTGGGTTTTAAGGTGGACGGATTCTGTTCATTGTGTTCAATCGTGTGTTGTGTATATAGTGTTTGGTTCTGTGAATGTTTCCTTATTGTGAATCATTTTATTGTTTGAAACGTTTGGTTGTCGAGTCCATGTCTGAGTCTCAGGACCTGAATCGAGACTAAACCTGAGAAATGACTGAAGGTTTAACGGCTGCATCTGAAACTCAAAGTGAACACAGCCTCAGAAGATCATCAAGTTTGTCTGTTTGTGGCCATTTTGCATCTTTGTGGTCGTTTTGAATCTCATCGTGGTCGTCTTGAAACATCTTGTCATGGATTTCTGTCTCTTTGTGGCCATTTCGTGTCCATTTTGTCAAGTGAGGCTGAGGATTGAGATCCCAGAAGCAGCCGCTGACAAAGAACACTGGCCCCGGCGTAAGCAATATAAAAGACTCTGTGATAAGAAATGCTGTCATCTGGTGATTGTTTAAATATGAAATGGCTATTTCAACATTGCAATGAATTAAAGGTGATTTCGTGCAGGATGTTGGCAGAATGAACTCATTGCTGAAGCAGTTGATGGTTCCTCTTTTTACCAGCATGTATCCTGTGATTGCCAAACTGGGCTCTTTGCTATTTCCAAATAGGTGAACCAGATCCATGAGGTATCACATATATGGGTTAAAGAGGAAGCATCTGTTAGAAATGTGTGTGTAATCAGGTGTTTGTGCTGAGGATGAAAACTGTGTGTTAGCAGTAAACGTGTGGAGGGGAGAGTTGAATCCAGCATAAAAAGGCCTGACAAAGAGACTTCAGACGGCGTTCGTGGAGACTGCTCGCGATGGAGACGGTGGAGTTCTTCACGGGACGTCGTTGGAGCTGAACACTCCTCCACCGATTGAAGAAGTCCTGATGGGTCTGCAAATTCTACTGAAGAGGAGCAGCAGAACCCCTTTCTGTG
>NW_007580247.1:22702-26026 GCF_000690725.1 Stegastes partitus | reverse complement strand
AAACAACCAAAAACAAACACAAAACAATCATAAGAGGGACAACAATCCATCAAAAATAGACACAAAACAGCCAAAAGGTGGCAGAAACAACCAAAACACACAGAAAACATCAAAAACAGACACAAACCACAGACACACAACCAACAAACGACTCGTTTTAAATCAACATGGACACTTTCTAGGACAGCTTTGGTCTATTCTGGACAGTTTGTGACTAATTTGTGGAACATGTAGAAAAACGTGTCATCATTTTGGACGGGTTCACATCAATTAGGACAGTTTTTAACTTATTTCGGTTAAATTTTGAGTCTCTTTGGAGAACTTTTCGACAGGTTTATGTGACTCCAGATCATTTTTCACTCACTGTGGACAGATTGTGAGGCATTTTCTCTATTTTAAAGTAATTTTTGAACAACTTTTTGTCATTTACAACAATCCTAAACTCATTTTGGACAAATTTCAAATATTTTCTGATAAACTTTGAGTCACTGTGGATGGGTTTATGTCGATCTGGACAGTTTTTAATTAGTTTTTGGAGGAATTGTGAGTTATGTTGGACACGTTTATGTAATTTTGGGGCATTTTTTCCAACTCAGTTTGAATAAACTTTGGGCAGTTTTGAGCAAAACAAGACATTTGTCTTCTTGGACATTGTATAGACCAAACAGCTAATTGATTACCTCAGATAATGAAAGAGGTTGTGGGTTGCAGCTTTACTGGCAGCCTGTATTTAGCTGCTTCTGGTGAAACTGGTCCAGCTGTGGTGTTACAGTTTCAGTGTCTCTTAGTGAACCTTCCCCTTTCAGCCGACGGATCATTACCCTCCTCCACGGAGCCGGAGCCCGGCCTGGACTCGGCTGCCACCTCCCCGACGCCCGGGATGAGCCGGCCGGCACTGAGGCGGTTAAAAAGAACCGCGGGCCGGTTAAAGGAGATAAATAGTCCTGCTGCCCTGTGGACAATAACTGTATTTCCTCTCTCCCCGTAAATACCTCTGTAAGAGGAATCGATAGGAGGAGACCTGATAACTATCCGTCTCTGGGCGCCGGGGATTGGTGCCAACGTCGGGGTGTATATGTGTGTTTTGTGTGTATGTGTGTGTTTTGTGCGTGTTGTGTTTTGGCCGCAGCTTCTCCCTTTGGTGCCTATTACTGAGGATTGTTGCTGAGGAGCTGCTGTGAGGCTCGGCAGACCCATCGACCCGAACATCCATCCAGAGCATGAAAGTGATTTTGTCTCAGCCCAGCACAAGCCTGTAAAACTCTCTCTTTCCCCTCGTCCCCTGACTTTTCCTCCTCTCTTTGGATCTCCCCTCTGCATCCTCAAACCTCCTCGTCTCGCTCCATCTTTCTGTTTCCTTCTGACTCAATGAGATTTTCCTTTTCTACCCTCTGAATGCCAGAAGCAACAGGTTCAAAAAGCAAAAAAAAAAAAATCATCAAAATGACGCCATTTATGAGCCAGAGACTGTAAAAACAAAAAGAATTGTTGGATTTCCAACTTTCTGGTGGTCCTTGAACGTGTCATGTGTGAGTTGATTGTTTATTTGTACCAGATCCTGTCGACAACAGGAAACTGTAAGCTCATCGTCACAGCAAGGGTGTTGAAGTTCAATCGAATGCCAAAGAGAATACTTGGTTCTTCAAAGCAGTTCTGTCATGAAAAGTTAAGCCGTCAGCGTATGATGACGCAACAACGCAAGAATCTCAACGCTCTGAACTCCTGGGTTTGAAAGACGAGGTTTCTTCAAAAGAATTACAAATAAAAACACCCTTTATCAGCCAGAAACCGTTAAAAAAACAATTGAAAAAATTGTCGAATTTGTCGCTGAACACTTCATGTGTCACTTTCCTTTTGTAAAATTAAGCAAATCTGAGTTTACAGTCATGATATTTGATCAAAATTATTTCATTCTACGTGTCTCGTTTCAAAATTCTACAACAACAAAGCATCTGTACCAGATCTTGTGGACAAATTAGGAATGTAAATGTACACCCCCCTCCCCCCCCGCCCGGCAGGTGTCAGGTGGGGTGTATGAAATACTCCTGTAGCGGCGTCTGTATGTAGAAACAAAGAGGCACGAAGCTCGTTCTGAGCGCAACTGCAGGATTTATTCTGCTTTCCTTAACAGGAAATGCAACATATTCAATACAACTTCATGACTTAATATACGGGCTGCAGGGTGGCGCAGTTGGTAGCANCCAAAACAATCAAAAAGAGAAACTAAACCACCAAGAAATGTCAAACGTCCAGACACTTAATGAGCGTAAAGGAAAGACTCCTAATTAACCCCCCGTCTGTGATGTTTCATTAGAAGCCACTGAGCTTTAACTGTAAAATCCAAAGCTGCACATTCAATGAACTAAATGGACTTCCATCGAGTGAACTTTTCTAACGGTTAAGCAGCTCTCTCTCTCTCTCTCTGTTTTGTTTTTGTTCCAGTTTCCCATCACTGACAAAACTTTGAAGCGGAGCAGGGAGATACCATCTGTCTCGGTCAGTTACCTGCGAGGGAGATACCATCTCCACATTCTTTTAAAAGGCCCTGCTTCTTCCCACAGCCTGATCTATTGATCCCCGAGTCAGCAACAATGGACCCGGCCTGCTTTTAATGCACAACAGACGTGCACACAACACACACCGTTGGCAGCAGAGGAAAAATGGGAACGTCGAGGAGAGTCTGATTAAGCCAATCAGCCGCGATCATCCGAGGAGATTGCTTGAAGTGATGTGTGTGCGTTTGTGCGTCGCGAGGCAGAGAAAGGTCTGACGGTGCAGATAAGTTTCTGTCTGCTTCTGCAGACGTCGTATCTGTTCCCCGGATCGCCTCCGAAGCGGCTCATCGATTCGCTGCAGAAAAACAGCAGCGGAGCCTTTTTCTCATTCGCCGCCCGTCGCCGGACTCTGAATCCAGAATCCGTCGGCTGGACTTTAGGACGGAGCGTTTGTGCGACGACGCTTTGGGTCACGAGGGCGGCGGGGAAGGAGACGGAAACAGGACGTTTACACATGAGAAAGGAAAAAGTTATACGTTCACTGAGCAGCAGGAGGAGGATTTGATTTAGCGTGGGATTAAATTTAACAGCAGCATCCTAGAAGAGTGAATCATGTTAGCCTGCAGGGGCGTTTCAAAAACAGACACAAAACATAGAAAGAGTGACAACAAACAACCAAAAATAGACACGAAGCAACCACAAACAGACACAAAACAGCCAACAAGTGACAGAAACAATGAAAACATGTAGAAAACAATGAAAATAGACACAAAACAACCACAAACAAGCACAAAACATTGAAAGAGTGACATCAAGCAAACACAAAACA
>NW_007580247.1:11922-19822 GCF_000690725.1 Stegastes partitus | reverse complement strand
ATGGATGGACTTAATATACAAATATAAACATGACTTTCTGAGGTGGTCAACACAATGCTGCTTAAGCATCAGGTATGTAGGAGTTTTTTTTCCAATAACATCAATAAGTTCTCTTTAAGTCAAACTCAGTGTGAAAAATAACCGCATAATAACATAAAACATGTCACATCAGTGGACTATATGGCTATTTCTTGTCTCTCCAAGTGAGTTCACAAACCAAACACACTGTGCACATTACGGTTTAGAACCATGTGACTTTAGTGATGTTGCACTGGGCTGTGTTCACTTCTGTTGTGTGACAACAGAAAGTTTGAGGAGACAAAGCTTCAGTAGCCTTGAAACAGACACAAACACAATAATCACAAATCCTCCTGAACAGACTTTTCTGCGCGTCCTTTCCGTCACCTTCCTCCTCCGTCACCTCTCGGGTCTCTTTAATCTCCCGCCGGCTGTCCTTGGCCCGTAGCTGAGCTTCAGTCTTTCCTGAAAAACCTCTTCTGTTTGGGGCTGCCTCCCCCCTCCGCCTCCCCCACGTCATTGATCCACAGACACTGTCCCATTACTGCGAGGAGAGGCGGAGGAGGGGGGAGGCTGATGGACGGATAAATCTGAAGGACGTCTGGACCTTTAAGGAATAAAAACATCCTCCAAACCCAGCTCTTAAAATTTAAATCCTCTCCACAGCTGAAGGAAAAACAGTGAGGTTTTGAGCGATCCGCGGGCTATTCCTGCCTTTAATAACTATTTGTCAGCCGCATGATGCACCTCGACTGCTCGCCGGCGGCGGCCAGGCTTGACAATGCTAATTCCTCAGGAAGCCACGCTGTCTTAAACAACAACAACAAGTGAGGAGTGTGCATGAAAAATGGGCCAGAAATCCCCGCTGGAGCCGAGTGTTTGTGCTCGTCCTCCGTTCTGCTGGGGAGAAATGAGGCGGCGTTGGCAGGCGGCGGCTCGGTGTTTGCATTGGAAAGTGTTCAGAAGCAGCAGGTGACACACAGGAGGCCTCGCCACCCGGCTTTCATTTCCGAGGAGGAGTGGGGACTCTGCCCTCGGGCCTGTCTTTGGTACGTCGACTCAGCAGAAAGGAAAAGGTTCCTCAGAAATAAAAATGTTTGCTGCCAAAGCATCCGACCCTGCAGTGCGGTTTCTGCCGCTGCGCTGTTTCGTGGTTACTGAAGCGTCGTCGTCTCGGTTTAATATTCAGAAAGTTTGCAGTGACCTGAAGCACAAACTGTTTGACGTTTAACTGAAAACCAGAACCAAAGTGTGTTTGTTGTCTGAACCGCCGACCCGATCCCTCTCACCGCAGGACTATAAAGAGGAGTGGGTTTGATATTTCTACTCAGCAGAACAGAAGGTGAAAGAAATCAAAAGAAAATCTATATAATGATAAACAAAAGTCTTAGAAAAGACAGAACAGCTGGTTGAAGCTGGTGATGTCAAAAATCTGTTTCTGTTTAGTTCCTGTCATTCCTTCTCAACAAATTCTGCTCAACCATCAAGACATGCGAAATGACACAAAACAATCACAAAGAGTCACAAAATGACCACAAAGAAAGACAAAATGGCTACGAAGAGACACAAAACAATCACAAAGAGATGCAAATTCACCACAAAATGACCAAAAAGAGACACACAATGGTCCCGAAGAAGCACAAAAGAACCACAAAGTGATGTAAAACAACCACAATGAATGCAAAAAGACCACCAAGAGATGCAAAATGACCACAAAAGACACAAAGCAATCGCAAAGAGTCACAGAGGGATCACAAAGAAATACAAAAAAGCTACAAAGAGACACAAAGCAATCACAAAGAGATGCAAATTCACCACAAAATGACCAAAAAGAGACACACAATGGTCCTGAAGAAGTACAAAAGAACCACAAAGTGATGTAAAACAACCACAATGAATGCAAAAAGACCACAAACACAAAATGACCACAAAGAGTCAAAAAAGGATCAAACAAATACAAAATGACAACAAAAGACAGAAAATGACCACAAAGAAACACAAAACGGCTACAAAGAGACACAAAACAATCACAAAGCGATGCAAATTCACCACAAAATGACCAAAAAGAGACACACAATGGTCCCGAAGAAGCACAAAAGAACCACAAAGTGATGTATAACAACCACAATGAATGCAAAAAGACCACCAAGAGACACAAAATGACCACAAAGAGTCAAAAAAGGATCACAAACAAATACAAAATGACAACAAAAGACAGAAAATGACCACAAAGAAACACAAAATGGCCACTAAGAGACACAAAACAACCACAAAGACACAAAATTACCAAAAAGAGACACACAATGGTCCCGTAGAGGCACAAAAGAACCACAAAGTGATGCAAAACAACCACAAAAAATGCAAAAAGACCACCAACAGATGACTACAAGCGACAGAAAATGACCACCAACTTACCTACTTATCCATTAACGTCTGTTGGGACACTAGCAGAGTGTCAGACGATGCACGGCTGCTTTGCAGTTCCATTCATCCCAATCGAGGGCGTCATCAGGGGTTAGCCCCCAATCCGCTGGGTCCCCTGACACCAGCTCCTCCCACGTTTTCCTGGGTCTCCACCTCTTTCTCTTTCCGATGACATCCAAGTCCCTGATTTTGTTGATGCACTGAGTACTACGATGGACGTGTCCAAACCATCTTAGACGGCGGGACCGGATCTCTGTATGAAGATCAACGAGGCCTAATTTCATACGAAGCTCACTTGAGCTGATGTGCACATCAGGCTTGATGTGGTGCATCCACCTCAGCATGGATCTCTCATTCCACTCCAGGCGACTTACATCTTCCTTCCTCCAGCTCTTGCAGGCATACAGCATGGTACTTCGGATATAAGTGTTGTATATGCGGCCACGGACATCGGGTGATATGGACCGTGATGACAGGAGAGGCAACAGTTCTTAGTTCTAGTGATAGTGACAGGATCACAGCCACCGCCAGCACATCAGTTGTCTCCAAGATAGCAAAAGGAGTCAACAGTTTCGAGCATGTGATCGCCAGTAGCCACTTGACTGCACCAAGTGATGCAAAATTACCAAAAAGAAACACAAAAAGGCCCAAAAGACAAAACAATCAGGGAGAGTTTAAGGTGTTGACTCGGCCTCTAAATTCTTGAGAATCTGGGATGTTTTCAAGAGGAAAGCCGGATCAGGAGGCTCCACTTCACGGCTTGAGGGCCTTAAAGGATCTGCTGCTGATGTCTGGGCACCTGAAACCACAGAACGCCCGCGAACACACGTCGTTATTTGCAGCGCAGCAAAAGGCGGCCATGAGGTTAGCACTGGAGCTGGACTGCGTCGACTCTCGTGATGTTTTCCCTCATTGTCTCGTCACGCTAACAACATGTGACACTAACAGCTGCAGACAGTACAAACGCAGGGCGGATAAAATATTTACCAGCTTCTGACTGTACTTCAGCCTTTTTCCCTACAAGCTCCAGCCTGAATGGGAAATGAAAGGAAGGGGGGTGATACGTGTCAGGCTCTGCTAAAAGGCTTTGAACTGCGCCTCCATTATGTGCTCAGCGGTTATAATAACTCTGATAAGACAAACAGCTGTCTCCTCCCGGCTGCTTCGCCTCATGAAGTGGCTGCTTATTGTAAAGCACTCGAAGCGCTCTCCGCTGAGAGCCGACGCTCCTCATGTACAAAAGGAAAAAAAGAAAAAACAGCAACAAAGTGAATGCAGCAGCAGCAGCAGCAGCAGCAGCAGCAGCAGGCCGTGATGTCCTTCTCCGAGTTCGTCATCACCGCTGCAGGCTGTGTTTTTCCTGAATGTCAGCAGCGCAGTTTGATGTCGCTCTGAAAATGCTAGTTTCACACCTCGGGAGGCTGCGTGGTAAATACCGCGACCCAATCAACCTTGAGCAGCATTTGGCAGAGTGCTGGAGGACAGCGATGCCACCGAATTTCTGCTTAAATTATCAGCAGCCCGAGAAAAATGTCTGAGCGAAGGCACCAGATATCTGAGGACGGAGCAACAGGAGCTCAGTTTACAGTCTACTGGAGAAAAAGAACAACACAACAGTTTTCAGACACGATGATGTCGCACAGATTAACCAACTGAACCCGACTGGAGGCATTAAAAGACACTTTGTCTTAAAAAAAACGACCAGAATGACACCATTTATCAACCACTAACTGTAGAAACAGAGAGAATGTAAAATAATCGTGTGTGATGTTCCATCCTGTAAGTTAACCACATCTAAGCTTAAATTATGTCAGAATCTCTTTCTTCTACACGTATACTTTGTCAAAAATGAAGCGTTTGCACCAGATGTTTTTAAAACTAAAATCCAGAGAGTCCTCAGGTGAACTGCAGGCAGTGTTTCCTCACAGCTGAGTGGAGACGACTCAGTGCAATAGAAGTGTGACTCATATGTGGTTCTAAAATGAGATGCAAACACAAGAACTTGGTCAGTTTTGGACCAATGGGCTGCCTCTGAGTCGGCATCGTGGTTTTATGTGGAAGACAACTGGCAAAAAAACCCCCCCAAAAACGCTACGAAGCTTCATAAAGATGCAGAAACATCCAAATAAATTGATGGCAAACTACAAACCAGTGAAGCCCAGTGTGAGCAGGAACCAGGAGGTCTAGAAGGAGCCATAGTAGCTCTGATCAGGGCTGCAGTGGTCATCCTCCTACAATGACTCCACACACAGTGAATTAGCTGTGAAATCCAGACAAAGGCAGCTGCTTCAGACTTGGTCCAGGAGTTATCAGAGGAAACCAGAGTTAGTGTGAAGCTCAGACAGTGTGAAGGACACTTCAGAACATCAACCTCTGTGGACGGAGGACAAGAAACAAAACGTTTAAAACCTCCAGATGAAGCTTTGCATGAAAAGAAGCCTGATGGATGCTGGAGAACATTCTTTGGTCAGATGAAGATAAACTTGTTCTGCTCAGATGGAGTCCAGATGTTTGGTGTGAACCTGACCAGGACCACCACAGTGAGTCCTGACAGTGAAGAAGGAGGTGGCAGCATCATGATATGAGGCTGCATGAGGGCAAAATGGTGTTGAGAAGAAGACATTTATAGATGAATGTCTGAAGATAGAAACCAGAATTCTGGCTGACCGGATGACTCTCAGTCTGCAAAAGCTTGAAGAAGAGGAACATTCCAGGAGGAGAACCATCCAGAGAACAAAATCACACAAGAGGTTCCACACAAGAACAAAGCAGGAACCAGAATTAGTCGAAATGTAAGAAACAAAACCGGCGGCCGTCCGTTGGGCTTTAAAACAACTAAAAACAATAAAACCAGAATTTATTATTAAAAATATTATAAACTAATAATATTTTAAAAGAACTAAAAACGACAACGCCACCTAGGAGAGAGCCTAGGACTCAAACAGGTTCTTAAAATCAAGCTGAGCAGAGTTTTAAAATAACCACCGGGACAAACGATCACCATAAAAAGCATTTAATAAAACAATGAATATTGCCTAAAAAAAAAAACTACGGACCGGCGGCCCAGGCCGGAGGAAACAGGCGTTGGCGGATAGTCTTTAGAACCCGGTAGCACCGTCTGGGGAAACCCCTCGTCCGTCTCGGCTGGTTCGCTCACCTCCATGGCTGCTCACACCCAACGGCGCTCACACTGCAGAACAGGTGTGTCTCTGCTACCCCGCGCTCACCTCCATCGCTGCCACACTACAGGACAGGTGCGCCTCCGCCGACACGCGCCCACCTCGTCCGCTCCCTCTTCTTCTACTGTGGGGCCTTTTCTTCCGGTGTTGCTGCCGTTGCGCCCTCCCCCCAGCCACGGATTGGCCGCGATTCCTCCTCTCCTTCCCCTTAGTGGCTGGTTTTGCTGTCCATCAGCTCGACCACACGTGCAGATCATTCCTCATTACGTTCAATTAAGGCTGGAAGTGTGTCACAGTACTGCATGCACGCACATAAAAACAAATGTAAAGCACAATAAAAACAGAATAAAATCCAAAGCATAAAAAATTAAATTAAGTAAAATCATGCATAAATAAATACAAAAGCATGCATCAACACTGCAAACCAATACAATGATAAAAACCCATCACTTCTGCCTTATGACAGAAGCTTGTTCCAAATGACTCAAACTTTGTCCGAAATGACCTGAAATAACCCCAAAATTTGCTGAAAATGACAGTTTGTGTCCTGAAATAAACTTTTGCTGCATTGAGCTCCTACCGTGGGCCCTGATCTATTAATATAACATCAGAGTAAATGATCTACTGTTCAGCTTAGAAGTAATCTGATTACTGTACGGGGATACAATTTAGTATTAAATTTCACACTTAAATGATTCATCTTGCGGAAACCATTTGTAACTTTGTCCGGTTTGATCCTTGTTCTCATTTTATTTTATTTATTGTGGGTTTTCCGTGGCGGAGAAAAGTGCCGTCTAAATAAAGTTTATTATTCTCATTCGACCGTCGAGCTTTTCATGAGCGGTCCTCGGTTTTCGCTCAGAGGTTGAGAGGTTTGCTGTTTGAGTTCTGTCCGCGGTAAACCGTTTGATGGCGGCGCTGAGTCCGGATCAAACGGCTTAAATGATGATGTACAATGCAATAAACGGAGCGACGGTCTCCACGGCGACGTGATAAAGGCCAAACTTTTTAACAGAACCTCTTTGTTCTGCGCTCAGTGTGAGACTGTCATCAGCTCCAATGTTTGCTCAGAAAAAGAAAGAAAAAAAAAAAACGTGTCTGTGTGTTTAGATGTGAAGGATTTTTTATCACAGCCCAGAGCGCCTCCAAAGTTTCCCGACTTGCTGCTCGGCGGTCCTGCACTCGGTGTTCGAACCTCATTACACGCCATGAAATCAATTTCTCTAAAGTTACGAGCAAATTATCCACACGGAGCTGCGTGCCTGGAATGAAGAGGCTTTCATTTAAATACAGGAAGCCTGAGAGTCGAGCGCTCTGCTGCGGTCGTCGTGACTTCAGGGGGAGGATTGAAGCTGCGGGTGTTTTTTTTTTAAAAAAAGGAGGAAATCAATGGTGCTGCTGCAGCGCCGTGAAGGCGTTAATGAGGGAGGAGGAGGAGGAGAAGCTGTGATACCTGCAACAAACAGCTCAGGACGTTCTGCTCATCTTTGTGGTCATTTTGCATCCAACTGTAGCCATTATGCAGCTCGCTGGAGTTATTTAGCACCTTTTTGTAGTCATTATGCAAAACTTTGTGGTTATTGAATATCTCTGTGCGGCCATTTGCATCCCATTTGATCATTTTGTGTTCATTTTGCATCCCGTTTTAGTCATTTTGTATAATTTTGCATCCAATTGTAGTCATTACGCAACTCGTTGGAGTTATTTAGCACCTTTTTCAGTCATTTTGCACATCTTTGTGCTTATTTTATTTTATTTTGCATCCCATTTAAGTATGTTTGTGTCTCTTTGTGATTATTTTGAATCCCATTTTAGTCATTTTGCATCTAGTTGGTGTTATTTAGCTTTTTTTTTTTTGTCATTTTGCATCCCGTTTAAGTAAGTTTGAGTCTGATTATTTTTCATCCCATTTGGCCATTTTGCAGCTGGTTGGAGTTATTTAGCACCTTTTTGTAGTCATTATGCATATCCTGGCACTTATTTAATGTCTGTATGGGCATTTTGCATCCCGTTTAAGTGAGTTTGTGTCTCTTTGTGATTATTTTGCATCCCGTTTTAGCCATTTTGCATCTCGTTGGAGTTATTTAGCACCTTTTTTTTTTTTTTTGTCATTTTGCATTTACTCTTCATTTTGTGTCTTACTTAAATAATTTTGTGTCTCCCTGTAGTTAATTTTCCTCCCAGTTGGTCATTTTGTACAATCTTGCATCCAACTGCGGTCATTTTGTACATCTTTGTGCTTATTTTATATGTCTGTATAATCATTTTGCATCCCATTT
>NW_007580247.1:6021-9964 GCF_000690725.1 Stegastes partitus | reverse complement strand
GTCTCTTTGTGGTTGTTTTGAGTCTCTTTGTGGTTGAATTTTGTAAATTATTTGTTTTGTGTCTCTTTGTGGTCTTTTTGCGAGTCTTCATGCTTGTTTTTGCTTCTTTTTGGTCATTTTTGCATCTTTTTGTGGGCAAATCTAATCTCTTTGTGGTTGTTTTGGCCTCTTTTTGGTCATTTTTGCAACCTTTTGTGGTCAAGTACAATCTTTTTGTGGTTGTTTTGTGTCTCTTTGCGGCCATTTTTACATCTTTTTGTCGTCAAATCTAATTTCTTTGTGGTTGTTTTGTGTTTCTTTGTTTCCTGGATCGTGGCAGATTTATCGTAGTTTCTCATACACAGAACCTTAAATATTCCCTGAAGGCAAACTCGGGAACATTCACACCTACTCACACTTTCCAAACATGACTTTTGAGGAAAGGTAGTAAGTTTGATGTGTGTCTGTTTTCATGTCAACACCGGCTGAATACTGATTGAGTATCAGTGTCAGGAGCACTGCAGGCAGAGCGTCGGTGTGTAAACACCTCCGAGTCTCGGCTTGGATAATATTTGGAATAAAAAGCAATTAGCTTTGTTTGGTTTGCCACAGGGAGAGATGTACGTCTGCATGCTAAACTGAGAGCCAGCTCANTTTGTCTCTGTGATTATTTTGCATCCCATTTTAGTCATCTTGCATCTTGTTGGCGTTATTTAGCACCTTTTTTTTGTCATTTTGCATTAACTCTTCATCATTTTGTATCCTATTTAAATACTTTTGTGTCTCCCTGTAGTTATTTTTCATCCCTTTTGGTCATTTTGCATCCATTACATCCCAGTACAAGATGCAAAATGATTAATTATTTTGCATCTTTTGCATTCTTGTAGTCATTTTGCAGTCATTCATTATCATTTTGCATCGCATTTGAAAAAAATGTGTTTCTCCCTGTGGTTATTTTGCATCCCATTTGGCCATTTTGCATCTTTTCGTGGTCATTTTGCATCTTATCTTAATTATTTGTGACTTTCTGTGATCTTTGGCATCATATTTTAGTTTAATTTTGTGTGTATTCATGATCGTTTTGTGTCTCCTTTCTTTGTCTTCATTTTGCATCTTGTTTTATCCATTTTGCATCTCCTTGTGATAGTTTTGTGTCTCTTTACAGTAATTTTGCACATTATTTTAGTCCTTTTTTGTCATATCTTAGTATTTTTGTATCTCTTTCTGATCATTTTGTGGTGACTTTGGGCCTTAACCCACCTGAACAACTGTGGCAGATCTCTGGTTCCACAACACCTTCCTGACACATGCTATGATGGATTTTCTTTTAAATTGAAATACGTTTGCTTAAAAATTGACAGGAAGCCCCTTTAATTCTGACCTTATCCATTCGAGTTAGGCAGATGTGATTTGCATTGAAGGCTGATCTTGGTGAGGCGTCATTCTGCCGTCAAAGCAGAAGTCTGGGTATTAATAACGGCCTTATCTGGTTTGGCTCTGAGCCGTTTCTCTGGTTCAGTCGGAGGTTAAATGTGCTGCTGAAGGACGCCTCATCAGTAATTCGGATTTTTAAAAAAAAGACCACGTGGGCTTATTCTCTCATTAACAAGACTTCAAAGGATTTTAACCAGCAGCCACAAAGTCATTAACAGACACTTTTTCTGCTTCTCTGAGGTTGTTTTTGATCAATTTGCATCATTTTGCGTCTCTTTGTCCTCGTGTTTTGCGTCTTTGAAGCTATTTTTATGTGTCTTTTGGTCATTTTTCTTCTCTTTGTGGTCATTTTGAAACATTTTGTGGTCCTTTTGTGTCTCTTTGTGTGCATGTTGGATGTTTTTGTGGTCATGTTGTGTCTCTTTCTCACAGTTTTATGCCTTTTTGTGGTCATCTTGTGTCCATTTGCTGTAGTTTTGTGCTTCTCTGTGATTGTTTCTTGTGGCGATGTGATCATTTTTGCATCTCCTTGTTGTTGTGTTTTGTGTTTTTGTGTTGTATTGTGTCCTTTGTATATTTTGTGTCAGTAGGTAGTCATTTTGTGCGCCTGTGGTAATTGTCTCTTTGTGACCAATTTATTTTATTTATGGTTGTTTTGTGGTTGTTTGTTTTGTCTTTGTGGTCATTTTTACATCTTTTAGGGGTCATTTTGTGTCCCTTTGTGGTTGTTTTGTGTCTTTGTCATTGTTTTGCGCGTCTTTGTGGTCATTTTGCGCCCACTTGTTGTCGTGTCGCCCTTCTCTGTGGTTGTTTTTTGTGCTGCTGTGGTCATTTTGCATCTCTTTGTCCTTGTGTTTGATGTCTTTGTAGTTATTTTGTGTCTCCTTTGGGCTGTTTCATTCTCTTTGTGGTCGTTTTAAATCTCATTGTTGTGTTGTGTTGTTCCTCTGTCTTATCTTTACCTCCTACTTTAGTCATTTTGCATCTCTTTTGCGGACCATTTTATTTTCCTGGGCGTTGTGTGGCGTCTCTTTGTTGTCTTTTTGTGTTTGCCTTTTGGTTATTTTGTGTATTTTCACGCCTGAACCTTCTGTCAGAACACGTTACTGGTCGGTTCCGCTCAGCAACGTAGAATCAAACCACCAGAAATAACCCTGCAGCGACCAAAGTGACGCCGGCCTTCACGAGATGACGGATCAGATCAAACAAGTGAACTTGTAAACTGCACAGACGGTTTGTTTTCTGTCCTTATCGGACGGACGGACGGCTGCAGCTCATTCGGACTGATGGTCAATTATGTTCAGCTGGGATTGGTTCAGCAAATCAATTTATATCGGCTTCCGCTCCGAGAAGCAGACGATGACCGTGAATGACAATGTGGGATTATTGCGACGCGTCCAATGTCGCGCACAAAGACAAAGCGAAACACAAAGACACTGGAGGCAAACAGATGTAGAGAAAAGCTCCAAATCCAGCAGGACTCCGCGTGTTTGTTTTGGCTGTGTTCTCCCCATTTTATTACAAAATGCAGTTAAGTCACAGATTTCGTGTGATTTGTTTGGGCCATCTGCTCGGTTTGTAAGTTTTGTGCCACCAGCAGGCGGCTTCAATAAAGCCCCGTTTATGTTTCCTCCAGTCAGAGTCGGCGCCGACAGCGTGTGATGGAGGTGAAAGTCTCCTGGCCGAAGCAGCTGATGGATTGTTTTTACTGTTTCCTGTTGCTTCCTGTTTGGCTTCTGCGCAGCTCGTTGTAACCGTTGGTTTTAAACCCACTTCATCACAACGTCGACTCGTCTCCATGTGTCACAGTCAGAGTTGGTGTTTGGTTTGAAACGTTTATTAAAATGTTGTTTTTTTTTCATTCGTTTTATCGTCTGTAATCTAATTGCGAACCATCATGAAACTTTTTATTTATTTCCTGATGTTTCAGACACATAGTAAACACAACGCTGTTTTTTTTATTAGTGGTTCTTTTGTGGTTTTTTTTGTGATTGTTTTGTGGTTGTTTTTGGCTCTTTTTGCTCATTTTGCATCTCTGTTGTTGTTTTGTGTCTCTTTGCTTCAAATTTGTTGTCCTCTTTGTGTTTCTTTTTCGTTGTTTTGTGTCCCTCTGAGGTTGAATTTTCTAATTTTGGTCACTTTGTGTCTCCTTGTGGTCGAGTTTTATCTCCATTGGCCTGTTTTGGGTTTATTGATGGTTGCTCTCTGTGTTTATGTGGACATTTTCTGTCTCCATGTGGTCATTCTGAGTCATTTTGGGGTTGTTTTGTGTCTCTTTGTGGCTGTTCGTCTTTCTTTATGGTTGCTCTCTGTCTTTATGTGGTCATTTTCTGCATCTTTGTGGGTTTTTGCATCTCTTTTTGGTCATTTTGCACATCTTTGGAATCAAATGTTATCTTTTTTGTCTTTGTTCTTGTTCTTGTTTTTGTTTTTTTCTTTTGCTGTCATTTTGGGTTCCATTTTGGTTCTGTGTGTATTTGTGGTCAGTTCTTTGTGGGGTTTTGTTTTTGTTTTGTTTTGGTGTGTTTTT
>NW_007580247.1:3652-4790 GCF_000690725.1 Stegastes partitus | reverse complement strand
TTTAGCAAACTACAGATGACAGCATCTAAAACATGTTAAACACCCTAAATGTGATGCTAAACCAACACAGAATGACAAACTATCTCAACATTGCAGCACTGAGATTATCCTCTGGATCATAGAAAGTGGTTGGAGGGGACAGAAGATTAAAGTTACACTCACATTATAGCACAGTGAGGCTGTTCATACACATTCCTATGTTCACATACATAACCGTGGACGTCAAGCTGGTTACACACATGCACTAAAAACGCACATTCTCACGTACACGAGGTCATCATGTTGTGAGAAAACATTTACACTCATACACATTTATATGCCATCTGGTGACCGACCTCTGAGTTTACATACAGGACCGTCTGTATAAGGGGACGCTCTGAGAGATATTCTTGCTTGGTAAGTCCCTTTCAGCAACAGGAAACAATGCAGTACATCTGGCTACAAAAGAAGTCACTACTAATCATCCCATTGCTTTTCTAGATGTGAGTAAGGTAGAGTTAGAAGTAAAGCTGACAGAGAAGGATTTAATGCTCAGTCACAAGCAGGTATCCACCACTGAACGGTAGACTTTGACACATAAAAGGAGTGTCCTGAGTGAATGACCTCTGGCACAACCATGAAGGAAATGTAATCACTAAATCAGTCTCCTCCCACTGTTACTACTTCTGGGCCCCAAAACTCCAACAGCAGGTAGACGCAGTACTGTCTATCTGTGAAACCTGTCTGAGGAGGAATATAAGGAAGAGCATGACTACACCAGTTGGACTAACTCTAGTCCCAGAAGGGGAATTTAAACACATCACAATGGAGTTTTTAGACATGATAAAATTGTTGTTGCTGAAGTGTAGGTTTTGTGTTGCCTTTACCCTATTGCATTTTGTATGCATTGACTTTTTCATATTAATAGTAATATTAGTCATTATGATAGTGATATATATGTCTGATGTTGTCAGTTGTTATACGACTTTTCTTTCACATTTTGAACTTTCACGTTCTTGATTTTTGATGTGGAACTTGTGTCAGAGTTTAGCCCATTTTTTGCTCTTGTGTTGTTTTTTTCACAGTCAACATGTAAATTAGTAAACAATTTTCTGTAATTAGAACGGTTAATATCTGCTATCTGCTTTCAGCTATAAAC
>NW_007580247.1:0-1996 GCF_000690725.1 Stegastes partitus | reverse complement strand
GGCTTGGATAATATTTGGAATAAAAAGCAATTAGCTTTGTTTGGTTTGCCACAGGGAGAGATGTACGTCTGCATGCTAAACTGAGAGCCAGCTCACGCTCACCAGGCTTCTCGTCATGTTCACACATTTCGTTTCCAGTCTCACTAACTTCTCAGGTGTTAATTTAAAGAGCACTGAACAGATCCGGGAGGAGAATCTGAGTGAGACGCAGGAAGTAATCCCAGCTTTTACACGTTCAGACGGATTTTCCTCCTGAAGTCTGTCTGAGCATCGTTGTTCAGAAACACTACGATGATACTTAACTTGTTGCTATGAGCTCAGATCAGTGTGAAAATGACCACAAAAAAGTAAAACGACCAAAATGTGATGGAAAACAACCACAAGGTGACGTGACATGATCAAAAATTCAGTGCAAAACAGCCACAAAAGGCTAAAATGTGACGCAAACCGATGAGATAAAAAGCAAAACAACCAAACTGTGAGGGAAAATGATCACAAAGAGATGTGAAATTACCAAAGTGTGACCCAAAAGACAACAAAAAGATGTAAAACAGTCCAAACATGACAGAAATCTACTACAAAAAGATTTAAAACTGCCAAAATGTGATGCAAAACAACCACAAGATGATGTGACATGAGCAAAATGTGGCACAAACGGTCAAAAGAGATGTCAAACAACCAAAAGGCAGTGCAAAACAACCACAAAAAAGCTGTAAAATGACTCAAATATGATGGAAATCTAAGACAAAAAAGTAAAACAACCGAACTGTGACACAAAACAACCTCCTTAAAATGCAAAACAATCAAAATGTGAGGATAAAATGACCACAAAGAGATTTTAGACGACCAAAATATGACACAAAACGACCACAAAAAGACATGAAACAACCAAAATGCAGTGCGAAACAGCCACAAATGTTGTAAAATGATGCAAAACTGCGACAAAAAAAAGTAATAGAACTTTAATGTGATACCATACAACCTCATTAGAATGAAAAACAACCACAAAGAGAAATAAAATGACCAAACTGGAACGCAAAATGATGACAGAAAGATGCAAAACAGCCCAAAATGACAGAAGTTTACTACAAAAAGATGAAAAATAACAAAAATGATGGGGGAAAAACAAAAAAACAGTTATGAACTGTTAAGAAGCGTTTCATTTTTTACAGTGTGGCAGGAGGGTAATTAGGCAGAAGGAAATCACTGCTGCCACTGACCTTTGAGCCAATCCTGCCAGTCGCAGCACGTTGCATAGATAAAGCAACCGTGGTGGAATGTAACTAAGTACATTTACTCAAGTGTTGTACTGGAGGACAGGTTTGAGGTTCTTAAACAGCTTTTAATACTTTACAAATGTGGATTATTGGAAAGAAAATACATTAAGTACAGCTGGAACGATTAGTCAATAATTAATTAGTCAGTTGACAAATAAATGGCCGTCATTGTGATAACTGTTGACATTCGTGATGAGAGTTCTGTTTAAAATTTTAACAAACTACACAATACAGCCTTTAAAATATGTAAAACAACCAAAATGTGATAGAAAATGACCACAGGAAGACGTGACATGACCAAAATGTGGTCAAAACGTCCCAAAAAATAAGATGTAAAATCTGATCTAAACAACCACAGAAAGTGGCCAAAAGGCTCAAATGTGATGCAAACCAATCAAATCAAAATAATACAAACTGATGAAAAACAACCTAAATGTGATGCTAAACCAACACAAAATCACATTAAAGGGACAAAATTGGTACGAAAAATCATCAAAAGAGAAAAAAAGGATCAAAGTGTGAAACAGAATGACCACAGAAAATGTAAAACCAGCAAAATGTGCAAAACAAAAAAACAACAACAAAAAAACAAACAAATGTGAGGCAAGATGACCATAAAATGATGGCTTGGATAATATTTGGAATAAAAAGCAATTAGCTTTGTTTGGTTTGCCACAGGGAGAGATGTACGTCTGCATGCTAAACTGAGAGCCAGCTCA
>NW_007580246.1:25251-44007 GCF_000690725.1 Stegastes partitus | reverse complement strand
GTCAGAACCAGACCAGTTCTCTTTACTGGTTTAAACAACATTAAAAAACAAGTTCAGCTCCTTGAATGCAGTTTTCTATCCATCAAACAGTGACTGTAGCTGTGACTGAAATGTTCTGAATTCATCAAAATAACTTCAATCAGGAGAGTTTTTCTCAAAGATTAATGGAAAAGAGATCACTTCTTTGTCTTGTATGTAAAATCCATCATGTTTCAAGTGTAAACAATGATTTTAGACAAACCAAACACATCTAGAGGTTAAACACTGGAAACAGGACTGTAGTTCTGCCTGTAATTCATCTAAATGTTCTGTCTGATTCAACTGCAAACATTATTTTGGGAACAATTATTCAGTTAAGTTTCTTGAAGACAAAAATGACCACAAAAGACAAAATGACAATAAAGGAAAACAATGGCTGCAAAATGACAACAAAGAGCAAAAAATAGTCTCAGAAGTTGTCGAACTGACTGTAGAGTGACCAAAAAACGACATCAAGTGACACAAAATCACACAAAATGATCACAACATGGCCCATTCTGACTGTATGGGGAAACAAAATGACAATAAACTGACTAATAAATCACCACAAAAGTACACAAAATGACAACAAAAGATTACAGTGAACGCAAAAATAACACAAAACAATGCTAAATGACTACAGAGCAAGACTAAATGACCGCAAAATGAGGCAAAATGACAACAAAATAATACAAAACAACACAAACATCACAAAATGACCACAAAATAACAATTATCAACGCTACATGACCTCAAGTGACCACAAAACAACACAAACTATGACTAAGTTTTCCCAAAGCAACACAAAATGACGATGAAAGGAACAAAAATGCAACTACTGTCAAGAAACAACAACAAAGAGGGAATAAAAAAGGCCCAAAGTGACCATAAGGAGACAGGAAGTGACACAAAATGAGCAGAAAGAGACGCAGAATGATGAGAAATGACAAAAAGGACGACAGAGAGCAGAGAAGGTCAAGGATTTACCTGGAGACAAACTGAGGAATGCAGCTTTAAATTTTTCCTTCTGCCTGAGGGGGGCGCTGCAGCCCAGCAGCTTCACACTGCTGCTCTCACACACACACACACACACACACACACACACACACTGACGTACAAACAGCATCTCAGGCTGCAGACGTTTGTTTACATTCTTGCTCATTAAGACTTCCTGGTGACATCACTCAGGTGGTGACAGACGGCCAGCTGTGATTGGCCGAGCAGCACCGTGTAGTGGGTGTTAATGCAGAGGCCCTGGAGGCCCCCGGGGGCCCGACACCTCTGACCTGCACTTTACAAAGATCAGTGTGAGAATCAGGAAGTGAAGAGATCAGAGCGACGAGCTGCAACCTGCAGGACGTCCACCTGCTGAGAGTTTACCATCACTGTGAGGACACCAAGCAGCCACGCTGTGGGAACTGCTGCAGAACGAAGGATCGCACATCATGAGGGACACAAGGAGACAAAAAATCACACACATGAACCAGAAAATCACATGAAATTATCCTACAATCACACAGCACCTCACAAAACGAGCATAAAGTGACAAAATGAGCACAGAATTAAAATACATTTTACAAAATGCCCACAAAGAAATGCGTATGTCCATAAAATGACACAAAATGAGCATCAAATTACACAAAAATAGACAAAATCACCATAAAACAACACAACATGGGCAGGAAATTATACAAAACTATCATAAATTTCACAAAATTAGAGCAAAACCTCACAACAGGACAATGAAATAGCACATAATGGTCCCAAAGAGACAAAATGATTATAAAGGGACACAGACTGACCCTAAAATCACACAAAAACATCATGGAATAACACAGGACGACAAGAAATTTCACAAAACGGCAGCAACACCTCACAACATGACCTTAAAATGAGACAAAAGGAGCCTGACGTTACACTAAAAGAGACAAACTGGCCACAAAACCACACAAAACAACCATCAAATCAAAGAAAATGAGCAGAAAAATCACACAAATGACAACAAAACCTCATAAAATGATCACAAAGAGACACAATAAACTTAAAGGGACACAAACAGCCATAAAATGACCACAACAAGAAACAAATGAGCATCACGGGAAACGGATTCACCACAAATGACAACGATGATAAAGAGAAAGAACCAAAAAAGGAAAATAAATAGTTGATGAAAGGACAAAATAATTCTAAAGGGACTGAAAATGACAGAAATTGACCCAAAAAATGACAAAATAACCACAAATGGACTCAAAATGATGATAAATAGACTCAAAATTAACGACACAAAACAACAAAATGGTTGCAAACAGGAACCAGACAACAGAAAAAGGACAAAAGACGTTGCCAGCGGGAGACGAGACGAGCATCAACGGGCTCTACATGGATGTAGAACGACACAAAGTGCAGAACTTGGTCTCAGGTGAAGCTGCTGGAAATGAGTGTAAGTCAGTGTGGCGTCCTCTGAAGTGGAGGAAAACCGAGTGTGTTTGTGTGCACAGTGTGTGTCTGTGTGCGTTAGCTGTGGGTCACGGCCTGTGCTGCCATGTCACAGAGTTCCCATGATGCTTCCACCTGGACACACCTGAAGCCCAGAGGAGACGAAGAACGGCTGCTGGAGCTAAAACAAGGACATTTACTGAAACCAGGACGCTCATTTTATATCAACCATATGTGAGAAAGTTTCCTCACAATCAACTGGTTCTGTATCTGCAGAACCTTCATCTACTGACCAGAGTTCTACCTTCAGACTGTGAATGTTCCAGAGGTCCAGGTCCTTGAAGTCCACAGAGGAGGCTCCAGATTGATCACCGTAATGGACTTTTTCCATCATTTCTGAGCCTCAGAACTTCATCAGTACAGCAGATAGACACATGACATTTAGGAGGAAGAACACATCTGGGTTCTGCTAGAACCTGACACCAGATCAGTTCTACATCCATCCAGGAGTCTCATGTTTGAGTTACTGAACAGATTTCATGTCATTTTCAACATATTTGGGTTCGTTTTGGAGAAATCTTTAGTCACTGTGAACATTTTTAACCAATGTTTTGGTCATTTTTTGTATTTTTTTGACAGATTGTCGTCTGGATTTTGTCAGTTTGGCAAATTTTTAAAAATACTGAACACGTTTGAGGTTTTTAAACGTTTTTTTGTATCGTTCTGAACAAATTTGGAGACATTTTGGAACGAGTTGGACACAAACAGATGTGGTTCTGGTTCTGATCATTCACCAGAGAAAACTCTACAAAGTGCATTCTGGGTAAACGTTCAAGGCTCATGTCAGCATGTGTGATGGTGGTTGGTCAGAACCAGTTGTAGATGATGGAAGGACCGTTTTACCTCCAGAACCCACCAGAACCATCTGTAGACAGGATTCAGTCTGAGGCAGTCATTTTCCAGGACAGTTAGACGTTCCTGTATTAGAGGGTTCATCTATGCATCAGGTTTTTGATCAGACTTTTAACCGTCTGTGCATCAAAATTTCACCAATTTGTGCCACAAATTCTTACCAAGATTTTTACCAAACACTGCCTCAGATTCGTTTTTTTTATTTTATTTTATTGTATTTTTAGCAATTTGTGCCTGATGTGTTTCTTTTATCAATAACAATTCATTTTTCTCAGATTTTTAAAAATGTTTTTATTTTATTTTCTACCAATTTTTCTCAGATTTTAACATTTTTATTTATTTTTGTTTTACCAATTTTTCTCCGATTTATTTATTTTTTTAACCATTTTTTTCGATTTTTTTATTTAATTTTTTTTACCAATTTTTCTCAGATTTTTAAAAATTTTTATTTTTATTTAATTCTTTTTACCAAATTTTCTCAGATTTTTATTTATTTATTTATTTATTTTTACCAATTATTCTAATATTTTTTTAATTTTATTTTTTTTTATTTACCAATTTTTCACAATTTAAAAAAATATAGATATATTTTTTTTTTACCAATTTCTCTCAGATTTTGTATGTTATGTTTCTGAGTCTCAGATTTTTACCAATTTTTCTCAGATTTTTTAATTATTATTATTTTTTTAATCAATTTCTCTCAGACTTTACCAGAGCGTGTCTCCGATTTTACTTGACTCATCAATGTTCACGTCATCTGTTGCGGCTGCGGTTTTTCGGTAACTCTGAGCGCTTTGCTGCTTCCTGCAGCCACGTCCGACCTCCAGCTGCTCCTCTTCGCCCAATTAAACGCCGCCGACGCAGAAGTGACGTCCACCGGCCGGACTACTGTATCATCACTGTCGCTGTTTGGCCTCGACGCTCCACGCACCCCCTCCTGCTTTTTCATTTTTAAGTGCCCCTTTCACATAAAGAGGCGAGATTAAAAGTGGAGAAAAGAAATTTGCAGTTATTTCCTGTTAATATCTTCCCGTTGTTGGGCTCTAATGAGAGGAGGCGCCCCTTCACTTTCAAGAGGGCTTAGCAGCAGTTAGCTGGCTCCGGGCCGCGCCACAATAATCACACTTTAACTCAGCCTCACAATGACTCACACCACTTAATTCCCCCTTTCAGAGCCGGCGATAAAACGCCAGAGGCAAAATTAATAGATGCTAATGGCCGCCTTCAATCAAAGCCGAGCGGGATCCAGATCTGCCAGTAAGGCCTATTAATTAACATGTGGAGCGGGTGGGGGGGCGGCGGGAGGCGGAGGCCGACATACTGAGGCAGGATGGAGCTCCGCGGTTCACACGGGCCTCTGCAGGGCGGCTCATTCAGGGCCGAGGCAGGGGGCCTTTGTGGGGCTTCCAGGGCCACAATTAGAGGCTCCTGAATGGGCTGGCATTTGTCCTCCAGGTCCCAAAGCTGCAGAGGAAGAGCCGAGTCCGGGCCGCGAGGGTCGGAGACGACGTCCGGACGGAGGCCGACGAGGACACGGAGCGGCTTTAGACGCTTCTGTGGAAGAAACACTTTGACTTTCTGCTGTAACCTGCAGCCAGCGGTGAGTTTACAGCAGCTCTGGATTATGAGCGGCCCACAGAACTACTGCAGAGGAGTCGCTGTTCTGTGGACAATAAGACACGAGAACAGCTGCTGACGCTCAAAGTTACCACAAATACACACAAAACAACCACAAAGACACGTAATGAGCACAAAGACTCACAAAAACAACCCGAAAGACGCAACAAACAACCAAACAGAAACAAAAAATATGACCAAATGTGCACAAAATTACTATAAAGCAACACAAAACAACCACAAAGACACGAGAAACAGCCACAAACAGACACAAAGTTACTACAAACACTCAAAAACAACCACAGACACAAAACAACAACCAAACAGAAACCAAAAAAATGAGACCAAATATGCACAACATGACCTTTGTCGTTGTGTGACCATGACATCCAGCGTGTCGTTTGTCTACGAGCGAAACAAGTCGATAAATAACAAAAATTAAAGTCTGTTTCCTACAAATGCAGCTTTAAATCTACAAATAATTGACATCACAGGTTTATAAGAACTGCTGTATGAGATATAAAAGACACTAAAAACATCCACAAAGACGCACAAAACTACTTCGAGGACGTTGGAAACAACCTCGGAGACACAGAATGACCACAGACACACTTAAAACAACCACAAACACACAAAATGACCACAAAGACACAACAAACAACCAAACAGAAACAAAAAAAAGTCCAAATATGCACAAAATTAGGATAAATAAACACAAAATCACTGCAAAGACGCACAAAAACAACCACAAACAGACACAAAATGACCAAAAATACATACAAAATTACCAGAGACGCACAAAAATGACACAACAGAGACACTAAAAACAACAACAAAGACATTAAAAACGATCACAAAGACACAAAATTACAGCAAAGACTCACAAAAACAACCACAGACACAACAAACAACCAAACAGAAACAAAAAACTCTGATCAAATATGCAAAAAACTACCATAAAGCAACACAAAACAACCACAAAGAGACTAAAAACGATCACAAATCTGATCAAATATGCAAAAAACTACCATAAAGCAACACAAAACAACCACAAAGAGACTAAAAACGATCACAAAGACACACAAAACGACACAAAGAGACACATTCGTTTAAATCCACTTCCTGCAGACGGAGGAGAAACTTCAGAAATTCAAAATTCAATCAATGAATCGATCAGCGGACCAAAGGTCCACACAGGTCAGGAGTCAAAACACACACAAAGTCACACAAAGGACGACAAAAACACACAAAACAACCAGAAGAGACTCAAATTTAGCAAAAAAACAAACAAGAAACAACTAAAAACTCAAAGTTCAGACCAAGAGCAGCGAGACGACAACATGGAGACACAAAACGAACACAACGGGACACAAGACGACAGAATGTAGACACACATAGGACACGGTGAAAGACGCAAACTAACAGCAAAAACATCAGACAAATAAAAAATAACACAAAACGACGACAAACAGGAAAAAACAACCACAAAGAGACAGAAAGCGACGCACAACGATGACACAGAGACACACAAACGAGTCGGAACAAGTAGAAAAGACACAAAACAGACAAATGGTGACAATTAGAGACAAAACAAACCACAACCGACTCAAAGGTAACCGCAAAGAGACAATAAAGGAAAACAAAGAGACAGACAACAACAAACAAGAGGCCGAAACAAACAGACACACAAGTTGACAAAAACGAGACACAAAACAACTAAAAACTGACGCAAAACCTCCACAAAGACACACAATGATGACACAGAGACACACAAAGAGTCACAACAACTAGAAAAGACACAAAACAGACACAAATATTTACCACAAAACAAACTAAAAACGGATTCAAAACAACACAACTGAGAGGTGATGCAAACGAACGACAAGGAGGCAAGAAACCACCACAAAGACACACGATGATGACACAGACACACAAAACCACCACAAAGACACACAATGATGACACAGACACACAAAACCACCACAAACAGACACACAACGCGCTGATCTGCATGTTTGGAAGCTTTCACTGGTTTTATTTTAACAACCTGAGCTGAAGCACTTTGATGGATTTTCTCTGTTTGTTGAGTAAAAACGTGAAACTGCTGTTTGTTCTTCATCCTCTTCATCCTCTTCATCCCTGTCACTCATCATCATCCTCACCTCTCACCCTCCTCCTCCAGCCACAAAATGGCTGTGGGAGCGGCCGCCTGTGCGCATGCTCAGCGCACCTCTGGCAGGGAGGGCAGGGCAGGTATGTGCGGGCAGCGCGCGGACCGACACACACTCGCAGTGCAGCATGAGGCGGCAGGACGCGGGACGAGACACCGACTGACAGCAGCCCGCAGCCCCGCCGCGCTCCGCTCTCACCCGGCCGCAGCTCGGAGGACCGGCGGCTCCGCCCGGAGCCTCTCTGGGAGTTTTTACCCGCAGCAGCAGCAGCAGCAGCAGCAGCGGCGCCGCCCCGGACAGGTGAGGCAAGCCCAGCCGCCGCCAGGTGCACCGATCAGGATTGCGCACGGCTGTTACGCACCGGCGGGGAGACTATAATGGGAACACTGGGAGCCTGAGCCGCCCCAGTCCGAGCAGCTGGACTCCCCGGACGCCGATCTGTTCACGTCTCCACCGACTTGTGTCCGCGCAGCTCCGACGATGTTCCAGCACAGCAGCAGCAAGAAGTGCTTCACCATCGAGTCTCTGGTCGGGAAGGAGGCGAGCGGCTCCGGGGACGAGCCCATCCGGCCCACGGCGCTGCGCTTCCCGGAGTCCCTGCACCCTTCAGCCGCCGCCGCCGCCGCCGCCGCTGCCGCCGGGGTGTTCGGCTTCCAGGGCGGCAGCGGACGGACTCTGTTCTCTGCGGGGCCCGACATGGTGCTGCAGGAGCCCGGGACGCACACGCAGGGCCCCGGCGGGCTGCCGCTGCACCCGCTGCAGATCCCTCCGCAGAGCTTCTTCAGCCCGCAGCACCGGGACGCGCTGAGCTTCTACCCGTGGGTGCTGCGGAGCCGCTACCTGGGACACCGCTTCCAAGGTGAGCCGGAGCCGCGGAGCTGCAGCCGAGCGGCCGGAGCTGCGCCTCTTGGCTGCTCCTCAGCTCCCCCCCTCTGGGTTGTTTTTGCGCCTTTTCTTTGCGTTACTTTCCCGTTTCTGGCCTCCGGGTTTGCGCGCGTGTTGCAGAAATAAAATCAGGAGTTTTATTTCACGAAAAATCCGATTTTTCCTCCCGTGTGGTTGTTTTTAGAGTTTTGCAGCCGCTGGTTTCGTTTCCAACAGTTTAAAATAAGAAGCATTTGTTTCAGGAACCAGAGAACCGTCCAGCAGCTGCTCTGGTGTCCAGAACAGTTCGGTTCGTCTCAGCCACCTTCACACACAGACAACGAGAAACGAGCAGAACCACCAGGAGGGGATTTATGGCGCTCAGAAACAGCAGTTTATTTTATTTATTTCAGTTGTTTCTCTGTTTTTCAGCAGCGGTTCTGCTCCTGGAGCTGTTTTATAGTTTTATTTTTATTATTCCTGCACAATCACACACGTTTAAAATACGACGAGCTGTGTTGAATTCACTGCATTTAAAAACCACATTTTTCTTTAGAAACCGGGTTATAATTATTGGGGGGTTTTTGCAGCACACTGAGCTGTTTAATGATTTTATTTGTTGACTTCACACACGTTTAGAAAATAAAGTGTGTGTTGCAGGAAAAACAACAGAATTTATTGAACAAACCAACTCATTTTTCTTTGTGTTGAGTTTCTTATTTTTTTTTTTTTTACTAATTTGAGATGAAGCGTTTTATTCTCTGTTCTTTTCTATTATTAATTATTAATCTGTTCGACATTCGCGGGTCTTGAACCACCTTCTCAGGGTTATTTTCTGGTTTTTATTTCGTTTTTCTTGCAGATCGTGAGTCTCGGACACATTTTAAATCTGATGTTTTCTGCTCAGTTTGTTTCTGCAGGTTTGATTTTTTCTGCTTTAATGTGAGAAATATTCATTTATTCGCAGCGGATTTCTTTTTTTCTTCTTTTCTTTGCAGCTTTTTTTTTTCATTATTTGCTGAATCTGAGATACTTTGAGCTAAAAATCGAGTTTAAAAAAAATCTCATTTCTTATTTTCTGTTGAGGGACTTTTGAATCTTCTCCTTCCTGCTGAGAAGAACTTTGTTCAGCGGATGTTTTCTGATGTTTTCTGACTTTCTGTCTGATATTTCTCATCATGAACCCTCCTGCTGCTGTGAAACTAAACCAGTTTTCGTGTCAGATTATCGAAATATTTCACAGATTTCTGGGTTTTTTTCTTGTTAAAGCGAAACGAAGCATTAATTTAAACGTTTTGTGTCGAAAACAAAACGAAACTTTAGTTTTTATTTATTTTGTTAATTTCAAACATTTTGAGCTCAGTTCGTTTTTTTTTCTGTCTGAACATTTTCACTCCGTTTTTAAACTTTAAGTAAAACTGATCTGACGGAGAATCTTTGCTGCTTCAGGCGCAGCAGCAGGTTTCAGAGCCGATACTGATTATCGATTAGTTATTGGAAGCTGCAGGTTTGATCGATGACCAGGAAGTGAAAACATTCAGAATAAAATAAAATAAAGTCAATAATGTGTGTGACTTTAGGAAAAGAAAAAGAAAATCTAAATATGTTGTTTTGTTTCCAGAACAGAAATTCAGATAAAAAAAAAAAAAGAATGAAGAGAAAAGAACTTAACAAATTAAAGGAAGATTAGAAAATGTCGTATTTAAAACAATAATAATAATAATAATAATAAAACAAAACAAAAATTAGAACAGAACTATAATAAGATCAAATCCAATAATTTATTTAATTAACAAAAAGTCAACAAAACCCAAGCCAACAATAAAAACCCGACAGGTTTGGTGATATTTAACTATTTGCATTAAAATAAAATCAAATAAAACAAATTAAATCAGTGTATTGTTGGTTTGAAATAAAATAAAATAAATAAAAAAGAGGCCAAACAGACAAAAAAAAACAAACCAAAACTTATTTACATAATTAACATAAACGAACACAAGTCTGGAAAGGTTTTAGAAAATATGTGAGGTGATAATAAATTCATACATTTAGTGTTTTAAAAGACTAATAGGATTAAAACTGTGGCGACAGACGGAGCGAACAGGTGAGGATTATTTCCTGAAGCCCAAAAATGAGAAAAGAAAAAAGACAAAAAAAAATAAACAGATTTAGAAAATTAGAAAACAAAACATTTATGAGCATCATTAATTTAATTATTATTACTGCAGAAAAAACAAAAACGTTTTGTAAGAAAAGCAACTCAACATTTAGACAAAAGGAAAACAATACAGAATTAATTAATGTTTATTAAAACAACTAATAAAATAATAAATTAATTGTATGAATCAATTTAAAAACCTCAGTGAAATACAAATAAAATCAAATAAAGGCACGAGACAGTTTCTGTAAGTTAAACCTGTGGAGATGTTTCCTGGACGTGGAGCTGCCCAGATGTTCGCCTCACACAGATGTTTCACAGCAACGCTCTCATTCTGACTTTATGGTTGATTTTATGTTCGCTGCTCCTTCAGTGAGACTCAAACTGATCCAAACGAAGGAGAAACGAGAAATCAAGCAGGAGAGCAGCTCGCTGTCGACGCCTCGGAGCAGCAGAGGAACCCGTCCAGAAGCTCACAGCTCAGACAGTTTAACCTCATTTAAACGCTGAGTTCTGTTCTTTCTTTTAGAAAACGTCCACATGTTTGTCTGAAAATGTTGGATTTCAGACCTGATTCATAGCTTCTGTCTGTCTTTAAGCAAATCTGAGACGTTTCAGCGTCTCCAACGTGAAGATTTGAGGATTTTTAGACAAAGAAATATTTCTGGAAACTATGAAATGTGTTTTTCAGGATCATTAATCAGCGACTTCAGTCACTTTAAAGCAGAAATGATCAATGAAGTCAAATATTTGTAGTTTTTCTGTGACAAACATCTGAAGATTTCAGCGTTTTTGGAGTTTTTAAGAAATGACTTGTAGACATTTTGGCTTTTAAAATAAAAAAATCAAATTATTCTTTCAGTCTCGTGAAAAACAGCCCGATATTTGCTGCCGTCCTTTGTCAGAGATCAGCTGAATGTTTCAGGATTTTCTGGATTCGTGCTCAAACAAAACGAGACTTTTGAAAAGTGAAAAACATCTTCTGCTGTTTCTCATCAACGACTCGACTCCTCAAACCGAATTCAAACCAAAACGCAGCTGAAGGAGGAAATCTGCTGCTTTGCTTCGACAAAAGTCTGTAAACCGAAGATGTTTGAGCACAAATGAATTTAATTAATTTATTGATTGTTTTTGCTTCGTTGATGTTTGAAAGGCTGAAGGACTCGTCGGTTGTTCATTCAGTCGCTGCTGAATTATTCTAAATGTTCTCAGTTTAATCTGAATATTTGTTTTTTTTTTAGTGAAACCAAACTTTTCACCTTCAGCTCAGTTTTCTGATCGACGGCTTCAGTTTCAGGTTTCAGCGTCTGACGAAAGAAAAGTCTTTTATAAACGTCTATAAACTGAATACTTTAGAATTTCTGAGCTTTGGTTTGACAGACAGTCAGGTGGATTTAGAGTCACATCATTCATCAGCTATTCACTTTTAGTCACCTTTCAAGTGAAAATAATAAATAAAAAAAGCCAAATATTTGCAGATTTGCTGCTTTTCTTGGTCAGACATCAGTTCAATCTGAACATTTCTGAAGCTGCTGCCTTCAGTTCTGGACGTTTCATCACCTGATTGATCCGTTTCTGGGTTCAGGGTCTGTTGTCGGGGAACTACTTTCAGCGGCGGATGAATCCAGAGCTTCTGTCTGAGCCTCACCTGTCTGACTCAGGTGACCTTTCAGCTCCGCCTCCTTCACACACTTCTTATTGATTTATGTGAAGCGGCTTCACTCCCTGCAGCCAATCAAACGCCTCGATTCGTGCAGTTTCCTGATTGATGGATTATTAGTGTTTGATTGATTGATGGAGCTTCTTTGCAGCCGTTTTTCTGTTTATTCTGTGATTATTTTTCCTCTTTTCATGGTAGTTTTCCCTCCGTCGGTCTTTCTGCAGCGTCTTTGTGCTGATTTAGTCTTTTTTTTGTCTTTATGTCGCCTCTCGTCAGGAGTTTTGCATCATTTCTGTTGGTTTTTTAGAGGTGGTTTGGACTTTCTTTGTCATTTGTCATCATGTCACATTTAGTTGTCGTCAGTTTTGTGGGTTTTTTTTCCATCCGTTTGGCGGTTGTGGGTTTTTTGTTGTTGTTTTGCATCTTTTTGTTGGTTTGTTTTTTTTTTGTTACTTTTTTTGTTTTTTTTTGTTTTTTTCTTGGGTTTTTTTGCTTGTTTTTTCTTGTTTTGGGTTTTTTTTGCGGCGTTTTTGGTTTGTTTTTTGTTGTTTTTTTGTTTTTTTTTTGCCTTTTTTTTTTTTTTTTTTTTTTATATTTCCTTTTTTCAGGAGTTTTTAAATTTCTTTTAGTTTTGCATCTTCTTGAATTCATCTCAGTTGATTTTTTTAGAGCTGGGTTTGAGTTTCTTTGTCATTTCATGTTTTTTTTTGTCATCCTTTTGGGGTTGTGTGTTTTCTGTGTGCATCTTTGTGTTGGTTTCAGTTTTTTTTCTCTTTTTTCTTGTCTCTTGACATCCATCTGGTTTTTTGCATCGTTTTTCGTGGTTTGAGGCCTTTTTGCAGCTGGTGTGAGTTCGTTTGTGGTGATTTTGTGTGTATTTGTTGCCGTTTTGTGTCTTTTTTTTGCCTTATATCATCTTTCTTCAGGAGTTTTATATCTTCTTGAATTCATCTCAGTTGATTTTTTTAGAGCTGGGTTTGAGTTTCTTTGTCATTTTTCATGGCACGTTTATTTACAGTCAGTTTCATGGGTTTTTTTCTCCATCCTTTTGTTTTCGTGGTTGTTTTGCATCTTTGTGTTGGTTTCAGGTTTTTTCTGGTAGCTCCTTTGGTCTGTTGTCGTCTCTTTGTGGCGTTTTTTTGCATCGTTTTTCGTGGTTTGGGGCCTTTCTGCAGCCGTTTTAAGCTTTTTGTGGTGATTTTGTGCGTATTTGTTGCTGTTTTGTGTCTTTTCTCGTCTTAAATGATCTCATTCTAGTAGTTTTGGATCATTTCTGTTGGTTTTTGTGTCTCTGCAGCTGTTTTCCAGTTTCTTTGTGGTTGTGTTGCATCCTTATGGTCGCTGTGTGTGTTTGTGGTGTTCCTACATTCGTGTCATTTGGTAGTTTTTTAGCAGCTGTTTTGTGTTTGTTTCGTTTTATTTGAGAAGCTTTTACGTCCTCGTGGGTTTTGTCGTGTGTGTTTTTGATGCTGCGTCTCTTTTTTGTAGTTTGTGTGTTTTTGTTTTTCATCTTTTTGTTGGTTTCAGTTTCTTCTCTGGTAACTTCTTTGGTCTGTTGTCGTCTCTTTGTGACGTTTTTTGCTTCGTTTTTCGTGGTTTGGCGTCTTTTTTAAGCTTTTTGTGGTCATTTTGTGTCTCTGTGGAGATTTTGTGTCTTGTTTGGTTTTATTGTTTTGGATCTTTGGTGATTTGTTCATTTTTGTCTCTTTTTGCATGTTTTGCATCTTTTCGTGTTGCCTTCAGGTCCTTTCTGGTTCTTTTGCATCCAGTTTGCTTTTTCTTTGTGGTGTCTTTGTGATGATTTTCGTTATTTTTGCAGCTGGTTTTAGTTTTGTGATCATTTCTCTTCACGTTTTGTGTCTTTAAGGTGATTTTTGTGTTGTTTTTTTAGTCCTGTTGGCCTCGTTTTGGTAGTTTGTGTCTTCTTGCTGCGTGGTTTTCTGCTTTCGGGCCTGTTTTTGTGTCTTTTTAGTCCCGTTATGTCTCTTTGTGGTTCAGTTCTTTCTGTTAGCATCACGGTTGTCTTGCGTTTCTTTGTGATTGTGTTGTTGTTGGACCTTTTCCTCCACACTGACAGAGTCGTGCACCTCAGGGAGGATTTCAGGATCCAGAGTTGAAGGAAGGAGCCTCGGTTCTCAGATATTTCGATTTCTTTCAGCGTCGACTCGTCGGCTCACAGTCTGAGATGTGAAACACTGACTTTGTGTTTTATCAGCACAATGAGTCACTGGACTGGCGCTGTGTTACGTTGTGTGCAGACTGAGCGTAGACACAACGAGCAGTTATTGATCGTTGATTCCGGCTGATCAGGTCTGAAAACGACATGTTGCGGTTAAAAATATCACTTTACCAAAAATAAATGGACAAAAACACATAACAGTTAGAGAGAGACTGTCCACATACTTTTGTCCTTTTGGTTTTGCGGTTGTGTTTTTTGTGTCTTTGTGGTAATTTTGTGTTTTTTTCCCTCCCCAGTCCTAAAATGTCTCTTTAATCATTTTGGAGTCTTTTTTGGCAGTTTTAGTGTTTTTATGATGGTTTTGTGCCATTTATAGAGATTCTTCAGGCTGTTGTGGCCGTTTTTGCCTCTTTTTAGTCCTATTTTGTCAGTTTTTGGTAGTTTTGAGTCTCATTGGTTGTTCAGTGTCTTTGTTTGGGGATTTAACTTTGTCTCTTAAGGCCCATCGTGTCTCTTTGTGGTGGTTTTGTGTCTCTTTTAGTCCTTTAATTGTCTCTGCGGTTGTTTAGTATATTTTATTTTCATTTTTGGTCTATTTTTTAAACCTATCGTCTGGTTTTGAGCCTCACGTTCGTCCCATCGAGTCTCTTCGTGGTGGTTTTTACACAGAGATGGTAGAAAAACTTCACTGAAACTAAACGGACAAGGCTGGTTGGAATTACACACAAAGTGTCCGCAAACTTTTGATCTGTCGTCTGTTCACATTCAAACCATCTGAGAAATCTGGAGTTTTTCTGCAGCTGCTGTGAGATCGGTAAATAAAGTGTGACGGTCTGAAGCTTCTTGCTCCTGTTGTTGTTGTCAGCAGTGTGAGGCTGTAGCGAAGCCTCCAGGCTGCAGACTTGTTGCTGCTTCCAGCTGTGCTAACAGGCTTCAGCAGGTCATCTCCGCCTGAAACGCTCTGATCCGGGAGCAGCTGTTGGATTTCCTGCTCTTGTGCTGCTGAATGCAGCTCCGAGGCGCCGCGGTCGGACCGTCTACCAACTAAACTGTGAACTTTCAGGAGTTTCTTTGCTCTCTGGATTTGTCTAAACTTCAGCCACATTCGACACTAAATCTGCTCATCCAGAGGTTCTCTGATGGTCCAGGCTTCAGCTACCAATCATCAGATGTAGGAAGATGTTCCACCATCATCTGCATGTATCTCCAACAGCTGGGTCAGTCGTGCAGAATCAGAACCAGGATGTTTTGTAGAGAGCCCAGTTGGTGAAATGATTTCACTTTTAGCGTTTTTTTGAATCAAACATGAAGAATCAAAGTGATTTTTGATGACGAGCTCAGATTTGGTTCATTTACGTGATTCATCAACAGACTGGAAAAGTTAAATCATTCGTTCCAGTTTTTAGTCTTTTTGGTGATTTTTGTTTTATTCCTTACAGATAACGTGTCTTTTAAACCCGTCTGAAACTAAACATCAGCAGTTTCTTATCTGTTAATCTTCTGGGTTCAAGCTTGAAGGAAACAAAACCAGAACTGAGTCTGAGGCCACTTTTATAATCAAAGCAGGTCATTAATCACGACCTGATGCTCAGTTTGGGTTTCAGATCCACAAAGTGTTTGAGCTGCTCGGCCTGCTTCATAAATAAGACACAGAATACACAAAATGATCAAACCAACAACCACAAGGCAACGAAAACGACCAAAAAAAGACCCTGAGGTCCAAAACGAGACGCAACATGAAGAAAACTCACTCCGATGGAACAAACCAACAACAGAATGACTGAAATAGTGTTACCACAAGGAAATGGAAATGACTAACATTACATTTAAAATGTCCAAAAAGACCTTAAAAAATAGCAAAACATGATGCAAACAAGACGCAACATGACCCAAAGGATGTTCAAAATGCCAAAAACAAGACACAGAATGTTCAAAATGACCTTAAACACACCACGAGACGACGAAAACGACCCGAAACGTGCTTAGAAAGACCAACACAAGATGCAAAATGATATTAAAAACAACCAGAAGGAGCTAAAAATGAGCAAAAGGACGCTCTAAATGTCCGAAACAAGACGCAAAATGACCCCAGAGTCACAAAATGTTAAAAACGATATTAAAAACAACCACAAGGCGGTGAAAATGACCAGAAATATGTTCACCGAAGCCAAAAACAAGACAGAAAAGTAACAAAACGATGCTAAAATCAACCACAAGAGGAAGACAATTAGCAAACGCACATGTTAAATGACTTAAAACTAAAAACTAAACCCATTTAAATGTTGAAAATAAGACTGATCAGACATATTGAATATATCAGCAGACCTGGAAGCTGCTTCAACAAACCTCAGATTTACAAAAGAAACACAAATCAGATGCTAAATGATGAACGTGATGCTAAAAAGGAGACAAACGATGTTTAAAATCGACAAAACGAGACACAAAATGACCAACATGATGCTTAAAAACAACCAGACGGGGAATAAAAGGAGCAAACACACACTTTAAATAAGATTTTTAAACAACTAACAAACAGAAATCCGACTCGGTGTCGCCTGAACGCTGCTTTAAACGAAGAAAACAACATAAAGTATTAAATCTGGTCAGTTTGATGGATGAGAATCTGAAATATTTCCTCCTGAGCTCCTTTTCTGTTAAACGTCTTCTTCTTTCCTGTTTAATTAAAACTGTTTTAGCTTCTCTCAGATTCGCGGCCGATGAACCGACTTCTGTGAAACCGGCTTCAGTTTGTAACTCGAGCACGAAAACTTTAGCCTCAAACGTTAAATCCTGCAAACAAACAAACTTTTCTTCACGAGTTTGCTGCGTTTTTCTTTAATTATCCGAGTCGTCCCCTCGCCTCCGAAACTCGCCGCCGTTGCACCAAAGCGTGATTTGACGCTCAACAGAAACATTTGCAAGCCGAGACGGACTTCGGTTTGCATATGAATGTCGCTTTAGTGAAGCTAACGTCGGATAAAAGCGTGAGAACGCGTCGCCGTCCAACCGCCGCCATTGTCCTGCTCGCCCCATCGAAAACCGCGTCTTTGCGTAGCGCGTGTTGGCGGCGGCGATTCCTTTCAGCGCGTTAAAAAGAACTCGAGCTCGCATTTGTTTTTATGTAAAATATATATTTAGAAAATTATTTCAATAAACGGTCGGAGAGCTGCGAGTCGGTTTGGAGGGAACAGAACCGGAGTCCGGTTTCAGCGGCGCCGCGCTCACATTTCTTCCACCTGATAAACAAATGAGCTGCTGGGTTTTGGCGAAAAGTCGACTCGCTTCAGGAAAATCAGCTTCACCGACATGGAAATGTTGGTTTGACCACCAGCTGCAGCTGAACCCGGAGGCAACCGGAGGTGAAGCTCAGCAGGTCCGAGGCGTGAACATCAGTTAAGAGTACCGAAGTACGGACCGGTTCCTCAGAATCAGTCCAGAAACGGTCAGACGTGAGTCTAAAACATCCTGAGACGTCTGGTATCGTCCAGAAACCAGAATATTCTCAAGTGTTTGTGCTTTTGAAGGTAAAACCTGCAAATATTTGGTGTTTTTACGAAACAAAACCAGAAGTTTTTGACTCAAAGTTGCTGCTGTGCTGATGAAAAAAGCATCTCCAGACATCATCTTCAGCCGAAAACACAAAAAATATTCATACCTACAAATCAAAGTATGAAGTATTCACGTTTCAGAGGCTTTAAACTGCAAATACCAGATTTAAAAAAAAAAAAAAAACTTGACTAAGCAACCAGTAGAAAAACAATTAAAAAAAAAAAAAAAAAAACTTGACTAAGCAACCAGTAGAAAAACAATTAAAAAGTAAAAGTCCAGCGATGGAGACGAGTCTCGTCTAAAAAAAGTGAAACAAAAAGAATTCAAACACGTCTTTAGTCCAAAACACAGAAATATTAATGACAATTAAAGAATCACACGTTTGTTTTAGACACACAAAATGCAAATGTTTGGTATTTTCACGGCTAACAGCTGCAGTTTCACTAAAGTTTGTGACGCTGAAGTTTAAACAGTTGAACTGAATTCTGTTGTGTTTGATCCACAGAAAAATAAAAAGTACAATAATACGGACCAGTCTGGTCCAAAGGAGCTGGAAAAACGTGAAAAAAGAGTCGGACACGTGTCAATACGTCGCCTTTAGTCCGAAACACCCAGAACAGGTTCAAATATTCATGTTTCAGAGGCTCAAAGCTGCAAATGTTTGATCCTGTGGTTTAAAAACTTGATTATTTGATAGTTTTACTGACGTTCTTTGAGAGTCGGAGGTTTAGTCGTCGAAACGTTAAATTAAATTCTGTTTCTCCGAGTGTTGTTAAAAAAAAAAAGTGTAAAAGTGAGTCTAAGAGATGATCAGACGTCGTTTAGTCCAAAACACGGAATTGTTTGTGAGTGGCTACGAAATGTATTATATATTCATGTTTTGGGGCGCCGCTGTAGCTCACCCGGTTGAGCTGGCATTCATGTTCAGGGGCTGTGATCCCGACACAGAGGTCGTGGGTTCGAGTCCCGCTGCAGGTTTTTCTCCCCGATTTCCCCTCTCTCTCTGTCTGTCCTCTCAGATAAAGGAAAAAAAAAGTCTTTAAAAAAAAAAAAAAAAAAAAAACGTGTTTCAGAAGCTGAAAACTACAACTTTTATTTTATTTTATTAAAGTTGCACAATATGACTAAAAAAGATGCAAAATGACCAAAACAACATTAAAAACAACCACCAGGAGATTAAAATGACCAGAAA
>NW_007580246.1:17797-24561 GCF_000690725.1 Stegastes partitus | reverse complement strand
AGAACAACCGTCCAGCAGACACCAGAGAAGCTTCGTGTCGTTTCCACATTTGTCAGTTTTTACTCGTTTTCTCAGACGCCAGCGACAGAAACGCGGCTGTCGGTTTACATGGAAATACGACACGTTTGTGGGACTTTTGTGCGTCTGCGTGAACGTGTGCGTATTTGCATGCGAACTGTGTGAAGTTTGAGACAACCGGCTCTGCTGTTAACAGTCGGCGTGTGTGTCTGCGGTCGGCGGCATGCAAATGTCACGCGGGAGGCGTGTTTGTTCAGATTAACCAGAGCAAACACACACACAACAGACACACACACACACACACACGGCAGGTTATGAGAGCCTCTGATTTCTGCTTCAGGATTTATTTCTGCTCTCCAACTTTTGCGTCTCTTTTTTGTTGTCGTTTTTTTTGTCCATTTCTGCTCTTTTTGTCGTTGTTTTGTGTCTCTTGGTGTTTGTTTTGTTAGTTTTGTGTCTCTTTGTTTCCCTGTTTGTGTCTTTTTCTGGCCGTTTTGTGTCTCTTTCCTGCCGTTTTGTGTTTATTTTATGTCTCTTTTGTTTAGTTTTGTGTCTTTTGGTCCATTTGTGTCTGGTTCTGGTCCTTTTGTGCGTCCTTGTCATAGTTTTGTGTCTCTTTGTTTCTTGGTTTGTGTCCTTTTTCTGGACTTTTTGCCGTTTTGTCTGTTTTTACAGGTGTTGTGTTCATTTTGTGTCTCTTTCAGGCAGTTTTTTTTTTTTGAACTCTTTTTGTTATTTTGTGAGTCTTTGTGGTGATTTTGGACTTTTTGTGTTCATTTTGTGTCTTTTTTTTTGTTTAGTTTTGTCTCTTTCTGGTCCATTATGTCTCTTTCCTGCTGTTTTGTCTGTTTTCACAGGTTTTGTGTTCATTCTGTGTCTCTTTCCGTCTGTTAATGTCCATCTGGTCACTTTGTGCGTCTCTGTGGTGATTTTGCGTTTATCTTTTTCTCGGTTTGTGTCTTTTTCTGGCCTTGTTGTGTCTCTTTCTTGCTGCTTGATCAGTTTCCACTGGCTTTGTATCTTCATGTGTTCATTTCGTGTCTCGTTCAGTCGGTTTTAATCTTTTTTTCTGGTCACTTTGCATGTTTTTGTGTTCATTTAGCTCCTCTTTATGCTTGGTTCTGATTTGTGCGTCTTTCTGGTCTATTTTATGTCTTTGTCTCTCTGGTGTTTGAGTAATTTTTGTGTTTGCTCAAGTGTTCTGTCTCTCTTTGTGTTTTTTCTTTGGTTTTTGCATCTCTTTATGTGGTCTTTGTGTCTGTCTTCTCTCTCTTTGTGATCTTTCTGTTGTCTTTTTGTGTCTTTGTGGTCATTTTGCGTCTATTTTTCTTTATGCGTGTCTGTTTATAGTTCCTCTGATTCCCTCTGTGGGTTTTTTTGAAGCCATTGTGCATCTTTCAGCCCTTTTGTTTGCCTAGAGGTGATTTTAACTTTGTTGGTTTGTTTGTGTTGACTTATTGACTTACTTGCTGCAGTGTTCCAGACTTGTTTCCCTGGATTTAGCCTGTCAGGCACCACGCAGTCTGGTTATGAGCCTGCAGGCAGCGCTGAGGGCAAAATCTACACTTTCAGTCTTCTAAAATGTCGACGTTGCACAATTTGATCCCGCAAGAGAAGAGTCTAAAATATAAAAACAACAAATATTTGATGAGTTCTAAACTATGAAATTAGTCACCAGCTACTCTGATAGTTAATTAATGAGTTTGAGTATTTTCTGAATAATAAAAAGTCCAAATTCGGTGACTGCAGGTTCCTGAATGTGGATACTTCCTGGTTTCTGTCATTCTGGAGTAGTTTTACATAAACTGAGGCCATTTTTTTGGACTAATTTTGAGTCATTTTTCTTGAAGGTGTTATTTTGGTCCAGTTTTAGTCATTTTACACAATCTTTGAACTGTTCTGGACCAAACAAGATGTTGGTCATCTTGGACTTTAAGGAAACACTGATTCACATTGTTCTCCATTTTCTGACATTTTACAGACCAAACAACAAGCTGATCGATCCATAATCGATCTGTTAAATGCAGATTATTTCCTGTCGATGCCGCTGAGCAGCTCGCTGACCGTTTGTGTGTTTGTAGGGGAGGACAGCAGTCCGGAGAACCTGCTGCTTCACGGTCCGTTCTCCAGGAAACCCAAACGGATCCGGACGGCGTTCTCGCCCTCCCAGCTGCTGCGACTGGAGCGGGCCTTCGAGAAGAACCACTACGTAGTCGGAGCCGAGAGGAAGCAGCTGGCCAGCGGGCTGTGTCTGACCGAGACGCAGGTAGGCATCGTGGGAAACGTAGGAGGAAGGAGCAGGGCATGATGGGAGGACGAGGCTGGGCGGCAGCTCGTTATGGTGACTGTGAAATAAATGACAGCAAAGTAAAAAGAAAACAAGAAGAATGAAATTAATGGATTAAAAAACCCAAAAGTTACATAAAACATGAGGACTTGATGAAACCAGGTATCAATGAATTGAACTACTTGGATGGTTAATATCATGAAAATTCCCGTTAACGGGCTAATCGTAGTAGCATCGCCAATTACAATTGAAATGTTAAACAACAGCATCAATACTTACAGATATATATCTCCATCACTCTTAGAAATTACTTCAAACTACAAACTTATAAACACTAGCTCACTGCAGTGCTCGCTGACTGAACTATGGTAACCCCAGAAGGTCAAAAAGCACAAACTAAAAACTGAAAATCAAACCCAACAGGCTGTTGATTTTGTAACACTACAAAGCTGGTCTATACAGGGCAGCACAATGTGTGTTTATTTGCATAAACAATATTTATTGGGCGTTTCCTCGCATCATCAGTGTTTCTTCACGTAAACACTGGTTTCATGTGGTTTCTTCACTTGGGCGCCGTTTCCTCGAGTAAACAATATTTTTTTTGTGTTTCTAAGCGTAAACAGTGTTTTACTCGCAAAAACAGTTTTTTGTGTCAATGAGGTTTTGTGCTTCTTTGCGTGAACAGTTTCGTGTTTCTTCACTTGGGCGCTGTTTCCTTGCGTAAACAATATTTTTTCGTGTTTCTAATTGTAAACGTTGTTTCTTGGTGTGATTGATGTTTTTTTTCATAATTCTTGACTTGAATGTCGTTTTTGGTGTGAACATTTTTTGTGTGTAAATGACTTTTCGTGCTTCTTTGCGTGAACAGTAAAGTGGTGTTTTGTGTTTTTTTATGTTGCTGTGCGTGAACTCTGTTGCGTGTTTCTTGGTGTTAATGGTGTTTTTTTTTGCGTGTCTTCATGTTTCTTTGCTGAACAGTGTTTTGAGTTTTTTGTGTTTTATTCTCAAAAAGTATTTTTTTATGCAAGTGATTTTTGTGCGGTATAGTGTTTCTGTACTTGATGTGCGTTTATATGCTTAAACGATGTTTATTGGGCGTTTCCTCGTACAATCGGGGGTTCTTCGCGTAAACTGATTTTTTTTGAGTTTCTTCACTTGAACGCTGTTTCCTCAAGTAAACAATATTTTTTCGTGTTTCTCAGCGTAAATGATGCTTCTTCGTGTGATCAGTGGGTTTTTTTGTGATTTTTCACTTGAACGTCGTTTCTCGGTGTTAAAGGTGTTTTTTTGTGTAAATGACGTTTCGTGCTTATTTGTGTGAACAGTTTCGTGTTTCTACGCGTAAACGGTGTTTCTTCGTGTTTCTTGGTGTAAACACTGTGTTGTGTTTCTTTGTGTGAGCACTTATTTCTTCCTGTAAAATGTGTTTCGTGTTTCTTAGCGTGACCCGTTTTTAGAGTCTCTTCCTGTAAACGGTGCTTCTTTGTGTTCAAGGTGTTTCGTGTTTCTCGGTGTGAACGGTCCGGTTCGTATGATCGGCGTTCCCGCCTGTTGATGTCATTTTTTTGTGTGTTAAAGGTGTTTCTTGGTATAAACGGCGTTTTGTGTTTCTCGGTGTGAGCGGTGTTTTGTCGGATCTCTCGGTGTGAACAGCGTTTCCTCTCCGGGATAAAACCAGGTCTGTCTGACGTCAGTCTGTATTTCAGGCGGCTGGTTCAGATCCAGATCAGAGGAATGATGGCGGGAGGGATGAGTCGACGGTTAGTCAGCTTCCCGCCGCCTTTTCTCAGGAGTGATGGACGGTGTTTGTCATCAGGTCGCCGCGGTGATACGAGTCCTGACGCCAGCGAAACGCCGTGAATCATCCACGATTATTTATGAGCTGATTTCACAACCGAGGACAGGAAGGGAGAGAGTAATCCATCAGTCAGCCATCAGCGGTTATTAATCACACATAAATCACAGCTTTCTGCAATCAGCGTGCTTTTATAGGCAATAATGATGCAGCGATGTGCGTTCCTCAACGAGATTCAGGGCTTTGATCCAAATCAGCGTTAGCAACCTGAGGGCCACGATAACCTGTAGAGTCGCTGCTTTAACCCTTTTCTGATTCCACGTTAACTATTTACCGTTTAATGAATTATCAGCGCAGTAGAAGACGCTGGTTTGACCACATTTACATTTAATGTTTTCATTCCTCTCTGTTGAAAACAGGACAAATAAATCTGGTTGGTTTGGTTTCATATTGACATGTTAAAGTCCTGAGACACAAAGTACTGCTCAGAAACTTCTAATTTTACTTATAAATTAATTAATGACGCCGGTGTGGACACGACAGGGAGGCAAGAATGGCTAAAATGATCTCTAAAATCAGAATATTTGACAGAACAGGTGTGACAGGTGGTTAAAATACAAACAAGAAGTTTTTTTCTAATGGGATGATGATTAAAAAATACAAATAAAATGTAAAATAAGAACTTAGATATAAGGCAAAGATTCAATAAATAAAGTAATTAAAATGTAAAACTAAATGTTAATTATGTCTAAAAGGTTTTGAGGTTTAAAATCTAATTATAAAAATGAAGAAGTGTATTAGCATAACAACTAACTTTCCATCTTTGTTCTTGTAATTTAACCAACAATTATATTTTTTTTATTTTGCTGTTTTTCCTGATATTTTAGACACTAAACAATTAACTGATTGATAAAATAAACTCTGCCAATAGTTAAAGTTGTTGTTTGTTTCAGGCTGTGGTAGACTCATACTGCTGTGTTTAATTAAATTAGTCAAATAAAGTTGTGTAATATTAACCTTAACATCTAAATTAGTAGCACACATTTGAATAATAATATTGTGGCGTCTTCACAATAATATTGAAACCTGTTTGATCCAGTTTCTGTACTCTAAAGCATCACGTTTGTTGGATAAAATTCATCTTGTTTTTGAAAATATGCTTAAAAGCATTCTTGCAGCCGGATAGATGAGATTAGTGCCACTTTTGTTTACATTTGTAGTTAGCTTAGCATCCCCGCTACGTCCCCTAGTTGTCATTTTTCCATGTCTGTTTGCGTACAGGACGATAAAACACGTGAACCAGTGAGATTTAAACAGATGTAGATGTTAAATGTAAGTGGTCGGGCTCTCTGCACTGTCATGAATATCAGGAGGAGTTTTAATGCAGGAATGTAAATATCACTGAATGTAATCCTTTCTCGTGTGCAGCAGCAAGAGACAACCACTGATTATGTCGCTGGGTGATGCTGTTGCCAGTAGGTGGCGCTGTGATCGTAACTTGTTCATGTGTTCAGTCTTGGATTTTTATCTACCGGAACAAATCTCGGATAAATCCGACAAAGTACGTTGGAGTTACAACAGCTCCAGTTTTCATAGCGAGACGTTGCTAGTCTCAACGCGCCATCAACGTAAATTCAGTTCTGCATCGTGAAACCCTTTAGGTTGGGTCGACCACAGATTATGTCCATCTGACTCATTCTGTAGAAGGAATTCAATAAAATGCCGTGAATGCCGCCTGTGAGTGAAGAAAAACAGCACCAAAACGGCTCGTTAAATTCAAGATGGCCGACTTCTGCTGGGTTTAGGCTTTTATTCGTACATCTTTGGATTTTCATGTGGCCGCCGAATTTCAGACATGGAGGTAAAACATAGACAGGAGACTAAAATATGATCGGGGGAGCTATGGAGCCAGCTGTGTAAAGAAGTTTAATTAGTTTTTCAATCATGTTCTGCTCTTAAAATCACGATTCACTGTCACTGCTGTTCCTCTGTTGTGTCGTCGTCTTCAGCAAAGTTTGCAATTATTGTCTGAAAAAGCCCAATTGAAATGAACCCAAAGTTAAAATACGAGGTTTTGCTCGGGAGGAATGGGTTAACGAAAAGAAAAGTCCCAAAGCTGCTAAACACGGCGGTGGAATCATCATGCTGATAGAGGGTAGAATAGATTCACCAGACGGTAGCGAACAAGACGAAGACATGACAGCGTCTGCAAAACGGATGAATGCTTCTACAACAGGCTCAACATCCTGAAAACGTCTCAAAATCCAGCCGCACGTAAGAAACCTTTAGCCGAGAAAACGGTTTTGAATGCGCTCAGTCATTTGTAGGGAGAACTGAAGCTTTCTTTCCATTTTTAGAAACGAGCACGGCAGCAGCTCTTCCCACATCTCGTCTTTTCTGTGGCGATAGCGCTGTCAGAGTGACATCTGTATCTCAATTACACAATAACTTCCCGTCCCACGGAGAGGATCCGATATTAAAGTGTCACCTCGGGCCTTTGGGAGTATTTATCGTGTCGATCTGGATCCTGTCATGCAGATTTAGGGCCTGACAGATTGTGCAACGTGAGCCCTGAACCAGCAGGACGAGTCCCAACAGCTCTGCGTGTCACGGTCATGTTTTACCAGCAAGGAGACACTAAATCAACGGTGAAGCTCGTACACG
>NW_007580246.1:0-15712 GCF_000690725.1 Stegastes partitus | reverse complement strand
GGGTTCCATCCTCAGCGTTGTCCTGTACTCAGTGCCTCTGTGTCTGTGTGCAGGTGAAGGTTTGGTTCCAGAACCGCCGGACGAAGCACAAGCGCCAGAAGCTGGAGGAGGAGTCGCCCGAAGCCCAGCAGAAGAGGAAGGGCAGCCAACACGTGAGCCGCTGGAGGGCCGCGACGCAGCAGGCCGGCGGCGAGGACGTGGACGTCATCAGTGAGGACTAAATGCAGCGAGGACGCCGCCGTACAGCTGTCGCACACAAACACCACCGGAAACACACACACACACACACACACACACACACCACCATGAAGTCAAAGCAGGAGTCTGCGCTGCGTTCAGACGTTCAAAACGAGCAACGCACAGAAATCAGGGAACCAGGTGCAGTTGTTGCTTCAACAGTTCTGTTTGTCGTCGAGTCTTTTTTTTGACATTCGCCAAAAAGTAAAGTTCTAGCGCAGTTTAAAGCGACTCACACAGTTTCAGTTCCAGGAAAACAAAAAGCCTTCCTCTAAACTCTGCTTATTACACGAAACTAAGCAAACGAGCAGCTTCAGGTTGATCAGGAAAACATGCATACAGTTGGACCCTGAACGCACCACGAGGTTAAATCTCTTCCCTGGAGAGTGGACATGTCCGTGAGCTTTACCTCCGATTGGCATCAGCTCAGAAACATCTTAAAGCTCCTTGTGATCAGCTGCTGCTGTCAGGTTCATGAAATCGACTTTAAAAAAAATCCTTTAAATGCGTAATAAAGTAGAACAAAGACTGAAATGTTTCAATAAAAGCTGATGTCGTCCCAGACGTTCACCTAGAAAGACGAATCCCACCCTGATTACTGATCATGTTCCACTGAAGCGCTAAATGCATGACTGTGAGTTTCTGGAGGTTTAGGAGTCGAACTCAGGACCTTTCAGATCTCGACTTTGAGACACAACCTGGAGAAGCAGCAGAAAAGGTCGGCCGATAAAAATAACCGACATGTTTAAAACTTCCTGCTAAAGTCACACACGAACACCAAATCTGAGGCTTTAATACTTTAGTTTTTTTGGAGGAAACTGACATCAGAACCTGCAGAAAACCGACAACTGCATCATGAAACACAAACACAACACAAACACGACGCTCACAAACACCCGGAAGTCGACGGCTCACCTTTCCGATGGACGTCCTGAACTGTCCTGAGAACTTTTTTTAAAAAACAGAAAGGACTGACGAGGATTTGATGCTTCCGGGAGGAAAACGTGTTGCCGACTGAACACTGGACGGCTGATTTTGGTGCCAAACGAAGCTGAAACAGAGACGATTAAAGTCGAGGAGCTGCAGGGACGAAGGCTCCCGACCGACCGACCGGCCGACCGACTGATCGGACGGACGGGGAAACGGAAAAACCAGGTTGGTCCAGCAGGGAAGGAGTGAAACGACGCAGGAGGAACGTTTCACTGCAGGATTAAAGAGAGAAAAAACAGCGTCTTTACATGGCAGCCTTCTAGAATCGACTCTGCCGACTTTCAGGGTTTCCAGCAGCTAAACATTCGTCTTACAGGAGCTTCATCTGACACTCTAGAAAAGAGTCTCTGAACCATCTGCTGAAGAAAAACCAAACGCTGCAGGTTTTTAACCCGTTTCCGTTGGTATGCTTTGTCAGCCAGAACGAGCAGGAAACGGGTGAAAAACCTTCGATAATTCTGGAAACACCTTCAGGAAAATGTGAGATTCCGTCTGAGGTTCTTCACGTCTCGGCTTCTTTTAGCTGAAATCTGGAACAAACTCTGCAGACTGTCAGGGTTCCAGCAGCTAAAGATTCATCTCACAATTAAAAGATTACTTGACTTTCTTTACTAAACCCCTTTAACAGACTCTCAGAACCATCTGCTGCATGAAATGAACGGTTTTTATTCCGTTTTCGGTAGAACCTCCATTTTTATGCTTCGTCAACCAAAACGAACATAAACGTGTTAAAATCTTCTCCGTCTTTGATAATTCTAGAAACAACTTCAGGAGATTCTAGTTAAAATCTTCTTTTACTTGAACTCTGGAATAAACTCTGCAGATTTTAAGTGTTTCTAAACAGACAAACCTCATTTTTGGAGGCTGTGTCGCCCAAAACGAGCAAGACATTGGTTTCAAATCTCTCTTCATGCACCAGACGTGGTCGTTGGGTTTTTATCCAGATGGTTCAGGGAGTCGGTCTACGGTGAGATGTTTTAACATTTACCAGCTCAGCTTGACGGTTTAGGATTACAATTAAAGGTACAGAGAGTCTGGAACGTCTTTCTGACTCGTCTGAACAACAGTAATTAGGATCTGACCGTTACCAGTCCAAGAAACCTCGAGAAAACTTTGTGATTATTATTCTTTTACCAACTTTAGAAATGCAAATTAGAGGGCCTAAACATGCGCCAAAACTCACCAAAATTGGCACGTACATCAGGACTGGTGAAAAATGTGATATTTTAAAGGAACTGGGCATGTCAATGGCAAAATGGCTCCACAGCGCCCCCTAGAAAAACTCAACGGAGCCCCGTCAGAAACACATTTGGCCTACACCTACGAAATTCGGTAGGCATGTGTAGCAGGTCGGGACGCACAAAAAAGTCAATCAGCACCAAGCCCTAAACCCAACAGGAAGTCTGCCATTTTGAAAAAAAGATGGCGATTTTTGCTCATTTTTGGCCATTTTTAAAATCCGTCTCCTCCTGGAGGGAAAGTCGTACGCACCTGGACTCTGGCCAGGAGGTGGAGGTAATAAAAGTAATAAGTAAGGTAATAAAACGCTCCGCAAAAGTCTGACCGCGTCAAAATGGTGGCTTACGGAATTTTGCCAAAATGCCATTAGACGCCATTAAACAGGAAGTGGCGTGCAGCTCGGCTGCACGTGCTCCGATCTGCCCGAAACCCGACATGCGACGGCCGACAATCATACGGCGAGGACCCGACCGTCGCTTTAATTCAGTTTGTCCCAGTCAGACGCCTCCTATCCCGTTTATAATCCCTCAGAAGTGCTCAGAGAAACAGATTCAGATGCTCGGATGAGTCTGGGAGTCATTTTTAGACAACGGATTTAGTTCAGAGTTGACTTTTTTGTTATTGGGGAAATAAAACTAACACCATCTTACCAGTGGGGCCCCTTTAAAGGTCAATAAAACTCCTACAGCCTTGACATGTGGACAGTTTACAGCAGATCTAAATGACATAAATACGACGTCTGAGATGTTCTTTCCAACAAACTGGTTTTCATAAATCTGCAGAACAAGCAGGCTGGTAAATGTTCAAAAGAAAAAAAAAGCTGCAGTAAAAAACCTTTTCGGGGTTTTTAGTAGCTCTGAGTGTGAAGACGAGATGTGATTTGTGTTATTTACAGATGATAAATAACGGCTCCCGAAAGAATATTACAGCCGGTAGAGACCGTGAACGAACCTCTTCGCTCCCTGCTGGACGGACCGGTGACCGTTTGGATCCTCCTGGATGGAAAACATCCTGCAAACACGTGACGATGTTCAGTATTCTTCTTATTCTCAACAAATCTCATCAGCCTGAAATTCACTGGTTCCTGCTGAAAAGGTTCAAAAAATATGTTAAAAAAAAAAGCTGCTTCCTGTTTTATTTTCAGTGGCGGATTAATCCACATTTCATGTCAGAATTTGGATTACTGTTATTAACAAGCGATAAACAAACGTCCTCAGTATTAATCAGCTCTTAGCCACGGCCAGAAATAAAGACAACTTTAGTGAGAATACTAAAAAATAAATCGTGAAAAGTTCCTAAATTTAATCAGGAACTGTGCATCTGCTGGGGACTATTTTCAGCGGCGGATTAATCCTGATGTGGCGCCGTTGATTTTTGAGTTTGCAGCTAAAAACGAGCTCAGAAAGGAGTTTCATGAGGCTAACGGGTCAGAGTTTGATCGCTGCTATTGACGAATTATAGTTATTGAAGTTTTTAACGTCCTCGGCTGGATTTCGCAGCGAAAGACGTTAAAACCGCAACAAAACTTCTTCAAAATGAAATAAAAGCTGCAGAAATGCAAAAACTGCATTATGGATTTATAAACTCATGAACACGCTGCAGCTCCGAACAACAAGCTTAGAAATCTGGTTTTATTTCTAGCATTAATTCCTTAACGATGCATTTGTCGGGGACTGTTTACAGCGCCGGATCAATCCTCGTTAGCTGCTGCTGGTTCGTTTTTGTGCATTTGCAGCTAAAAAGCAGCACATGAAGGACGTTTATGAGGCCGACGTGTTGGAATTCAATCACTTTTATTTACAAATTAAAAAATAAATGACGGTTTCAGCATTTTTGACTGAATTTATGCTTTAAAACAGCAACAAAAATATACTTAAAATGCAAAAAAAAAAATGGACTAATGTGAGACTAAAATAGGTCCTAGGGGGTTTTAAATTCTTAGGTACACTGTTAGAACAATTAGGCTTAAAAATATGGTTTAATTTTTTAAAAAGGAGCTAATTAATCACTGTAATCGTGCAGGAACAGTGGGACTATTTCCAGCGGCGGATTGATCAGGATTTGGTGCCACAGCAGGACATTTTTCTGATGATAAACAAACTTAAGGTTCAGATTTTAATGAGATTTGTTCCCGATAACTGAGATACTGAACGTTGCTGCTGATTAAAGGCTGTTTTTCGCTGGAACCTGCAGCAGTTTTCAATCTGCTGGTGTTTTTTTTTGTTTGTTTGTCTTTTTGGGGGAAAATGTAGGTATTTATGTAAAAAACAAAAGGAAAAAAAAAAGGAAAGTATTCTATGCATCTGCCGTGTACATACCGATGATAATAATAATAATAATAACGTGTGCTGTTTGTTTCTCTCACTGCATCCGTTCATCTGTTCGTTCCTTCTTCCTCGACAGATTTACCTCATCATCCTCTTATGTAGCACTTCTTCTCCTCCTTAGATCTATTTTTTCATCGTTTTAGGATCGATGCACTAACTGTCCGACTCGTCTCCTCTGAGAAAAGGGAAGAAAATGAAAGAAAAAAAAAACAACAGACTTTGTACTTTCTGTGTTCAGATTTGGAAAAAAAAAATATCAATAAAAAGAAATGAATTGAAAAAAAAGAAGTTTTCTTTTTCAGTGTGTTGATGTTTAACGGTTTTATTTTCCTGATAATTATATAAATACATTAATTACGGGGAGAAATCCTGAAGAAACTACATTTATTTAATTTAAATATTTCATTAAAGGAACCTGAAACTGAAAAACATCAAACTTTAATTTAAAGCACTTTAATCTTTGGATTATTATCTTTAGTTATAGTTTGGAGGTTTATTATCACTACATTTTGAAATAAAACTATAATTGTAAGTCTGTCCATCTTTAGAACAACAGGGACTCTGGTTGATTATTGCTATTGTTGTTTATTTCCTTCTTTTTTTGTCCTCCCATTATTATTATCAGTAGTAATATACAGACGCTGTTATTATTATGATCACATCTTAAATTCAATTGTATTCTATTTTATAAATGGAGAAACTAAACTTTTAATTATTATCGCAGGGTGTAATATTTTCACATTTAGGAAAACTGTAATTTTAATCGGTTCAATTAGAAAAGAATGAGGAAACTCAACATTATTGTTACTATCATTACATTATCATTACTATTATCATTATTATTATTATTATTTACTGTCACCATTCCTGTGCAGGTGTGATCATTATTCTCACACTTTTAAATGCATTTTAATTATATTTTTAAACAGAGAAACTCGACTTTTGTTCATCACTATTATGGTACTATTATAGTTGTCAATATTACTATTATTATTATTATTATTAATAATAATAATAATATATATGAATAATAATAATATATTAATACTCATAGTAGGAAGAGCAGAACATTAAAAACACAACTGTGATTATTTCTTTTTTTTCCTTCACTGATCGAAATATGAGAATAATGTTATGATTAAACACTAAGAACCACCTGAACAAATATATATTTAATATTTATAATATATTTATATATAAAATCTATTTGAACCGAGAACCGGAGAACTGAACGTTAATGAATCCAAACAGGCCGCAGCCGTCACAGGACGTTCAGGATTATTAAAGCTGACGTGTGTGTGTGTTTGTGGGCTTTAAATAAAATCAATAAATCAATAAATGCTGTTGAACGGTGGACCAGCGGCTGTCAGACCTGCCGCTCCCCGCAGACGGACGCTGGTCCTCGGCTGCTCTCCCCGCGCCGCTCCGCTCCTCCTCCGGGCCGCCGCTCTGCGGCCTCCGCCGGCTGCCGGAGCTCCGGGAGGCTCCGGTGTTCAGTCGGCGGCCTCCTCCGGCGTCTGAGGGCGGAAATAAAAGATGTGGTTCAGGTGGCGTTTGTCCGTCAGAGGAAGCAGCTGGATGCAGTTTTTATTTCTTTTTTTTTTGCGCATGAACTGAACAAACGAGGAGCTGAAATAAATCCTCAATCACTGTTTTTACTTTTCTGTTTTCAGCTTCAGCCGCTTTTTGATCAATCAGACCAACATCAGCGCGGAGAGCTGAGAGCCTGCAGGGCCGCACCGGGACCCTCCGGGGCCTGGAGCCTGCTGCCGGGACCCGCTGGCTCCTGGTGGCTCCCGGTGGCTCCTGGTGGCTCCCGGTGGCTCCCGGTGGCTCCCGGTGGCTCCTGGTGGCTCCTGGTGGCTCCACCAACTCATTTAATTTAGTCAATTAGAACCAAAAGTCTCACATCAGTAACTCCACTGTGAGAAGCAGGAAAATAAAAATAAGAAGCAACAACAAACCTGAGAATCAGTGACTTCACAAACCAGCTGATGACATTTAAATATTCATATTAAAACACTGTAAATGCCAATTAGTGACTCTAATTAGCCTCATGTGACTGGAAAAGAATCACATCAGGAAGTAGTTTCAGTGTTTCATCATTTTCATGAACAACAGAGAGAAATGGGTTCATTTCTTTTTTAAAAAGGAGGAAGTTATTCCCAGAAATCAGCCAGAACCGGAGCTGATGTTGGGACTATTTTCAGTGGCGGATTAATCCACATTTGGCTTTACCAGCTAAAAAAACCCAAAAAGAACATAAACGACATTTATGTCAGAATGTCAGAACCGGATCAGTACATGAAGGCTTCAGGGTTCCTCCTGAGTTTTATTCCTGCCTGTGCAGATTAAACGTTCTCTAAATGCAATAAAAATCTGAAACACATCACAAAGCGGTGCCCAGCTCTGGACATCAAGGTTCAGAAAGCCGGTTTCATGTCTGATGATTGACATCAGTCCTGCAGGAACAGTGCGTGTGATGGGGACTATTTTCAGCGGCGGATTAATCAAGATTTTAAACATTAAACTTACTAGAAGAAAAATTAAATGAAGCTGGGCAGAAAACTGCAGCAGTTTTATGTTTAAAAGAATAATAATTAAAAAAATAAAATAAATCCTGCAAGTCTTTTGATTATATTAAAACCTGCTTCGTGCAGCGTCGGACTTGTTTCCTGATCGTCTCACAGCAAACATTAAGTTAACAAACTTTATTCAAACCTGAGCAGCAGCAACTTTAATTTAATTTATTTAAACTGGAGCCAAACAGGAGGCATATAACATCTGCTCTGCACAACGTTGGTCATGTGGATGAATTTTAAATCATTCTGGATGCGTTTTTGTCTGTTCTGACATTATTTAAGTTGTTTTTTGACACATTTCATTCATTTTTTTCTTCTTTGCAGAACTTTGGAATCATTTAGGAGAAAAGGTTTGAGCCAGTTGGAACAAATATTTGCCATTTTTTACTCGTTTTTCTCTTTTCGGAGTCATTCTGGACACATTTACAATAACTGGACGTGCTTCAGTCACTTTTTGTCTTTTAAGTCAGTTTTCAAATCGTTTGGGATAATTACAGTCATTCACACGCTGGGTTTTCCAATTCGGACAACGTTTGAGTCGTTCTGAACAACTTTAAATCATTTTGGACACTTTCTTTGTCATTTAAGAACCAAATTCTGGAGAAATTGAGTCATTTGTTTGCCGGACTTTGTGATTTTAGCTGCGGTGATGTTTTAGGGACGAAAGCAACAACTAGGCTGCTGAGAAAAGACGACAGGCTAATGTTAGCGTTAGCGTAGCTACATTGCTAAAGTCAATTTGAATGTGAAACTCCAACTTTGACAAGATGTTCAAACTGAGTCCAGAATTATTAAAGTTTGTCTAAGATGTCATAATGGCATCAAATCTGTCCAAATTACAAACAAAAGTGCCTTAAATGACTCAAAAATTGTCCAAAATGACTGAAAACATAATTCAAATGACCCAGATTTGTCCACAGTGGCTTCACATTTATCCTACATAAGACTCAAGACTGACTTAAATACAAAACATTTGATTAAGACGTCTCGAAGCTGGTTAAAATTGACAAAAAGATTTTACTTAATTGTCCAAAAAATGCCTCAGAATGAGTCAAAACTGATTTTAAATAACAAAATGTGTTCAAGACGATCCAAACGTTGTCCTAAATGATTCAAACGTGTACCGAACAACTCAAAACTTACCAAATAAATTCACCAAAGTGTGTTTAAACTGAGTTGAAATTTGTTCAAAATAATAATGAAAAAGTCTAAAATGGCTCAAATTTGTTCAGGATGATTTCAAATGAATTCAAAACGAAAATTTGTTCAAGATAATTCAAAATGTGACCTAAATACTCCAAATTTGTTTAAATTGACTTTACATTTGTCCTAAATGACTCAAAATTAATTCAAAATGTGGTCAGACTGACTCAAAATTGGTCCAAAATGACTGAAAATGTGTCTGAAATAAGTCGGAATTGATTTAAAATTTCAAAATGTGATTAATTGACTCAAATATCATCCTAAGTGATTCAAAAATATGCACTAAATGACTCAAAACTTGTACAAAATGACAAAAAAAAAATTGCCCTGAAGGACTTAAATTTGGCCAAAATGAGTGAAAATTGAATGAAAATAAATGAACAAAATAAAATCAAAACGATGCAGAAATAGTTAGAAATGACAAAAACGGTCCTAAATGACCTAAAATTTGCACATTATGGCAAAAATTACTCAAAAAATTTGATTCAAAATAAGAAAGTTTGTTCGAGATGATTTAAAATTTGTCCAAAAAAGGCAAAATCTTGTCAGAGTCAGACAGTCCAGACCGGCTCTGACAGCAACTTCAGGGGAAATGAAAGCCTGCTGAGGGTGGGTCTGGTGGTTCTGGTGCTGCCACGTTGTTCTGGTTGTCTGTGGACGACAGCAGGTAAAGTCCAGGTGAGAGAAGGTCTCGGTGACGTCACACAGAACCAGGAGCTCCGTCGCTGGTCGTAAGCATCAGAAAAGCAGCGAACAAAGTGTGAAGCGAGTCGTGAGCGGCTCAGACGGTACGAACCCTCCCCCTCCTGCTACCTGCATGTATGTTGGTGGCGTTGCCATGGAAATGCTTCAATATTCACATCGGGAGGCTGAAATGAAATAGCAGATGGTGGGATGCATGTAGGTGCACGACCGGCAGAAACAAATTATCACTTCTCTTTATCTGGTTTAAAGCGCTGCCGGCTGCGTCCAGCCGAACCGTTACTGACGGTTATTAAATTCAATTATCAAACGAAAGAGAGCAGCTGCATTTAGAAACAAAAGACGTGGCGCGCGTTTACGAGCCGTGGAGGAAACTGAACATTTTCATATCGATTTGCATATGTGATGATTTGAGACGGTTTCCAGGAAATGTCAGCAGAAACAGAAACAGTTTCTTCCTTTGTGGCTGCAGGAAGCCTCCAGTGACGTCACCGCAGCAGGAAACAGTTTACAGCAGAAGGTCCAGCACAACAAGGACGCACAGAGACGCCCTGAAAGGTTTTGAAATGACTCAAACATTGGCCAAGAAATGACAAATATTTATCCAGAACAACTCAGAAGTTGTCCAGTATTACTCAATCAATGTCTAGAGGTGTCCAACAGAACTCAGAAGTTGGTCAGAATGACCCGAAACAAACCAATAAAAGGCCCAAAAACTAGTTTGAAATGAATCTAAATTGGTTCAGTTGGACTGAATTTGTCCAGAAAGACACAAAAACTGTCCAAAATGCTCCAGATGTTGGCCAACGTGACAAAAACCCGTCTGGTTCTGACTTTGTTCTGTACTGGTACAGACCTGGTTTTGGACTGGTTTAGACTTGGTTTTGGACTGATTCAGACTTGGGTTTGGACTGGTTCTGACTTGGGTTTGGACTGGTTCTGACTTGGTTCCGGACTTGTTTTCAGGCTGGTATTCTGAATAAATTCAGAGCTGTATTATACAAACTGGTCCACGTACTTTTTACTGGTTTTAATCTCGGTTTTGTTTTGGACTTTGTTCCCGACAGGTTTCCGACCCGGTTTAGATTCTGTGTGGGTCTGGTTCAGGGACTTGGATTTTGTTTTGGACTGGTTGTAGTGGTTGAATAGTCGAGTGGTTTTTTAACGATCATTTTGGGTTTTGAATTTCTGAGTCATTCTGGTCTCATGTTGGACGTTTATTTAGCTTGAAGTCATCCTGGTGAAGTTTGGACTCGTTCTGAACAACGCCGGTTGTTGGAGCGGCGGTATGTGAGGCTCTGAGGCGGTTACAGCTCTCGGCTGCTTGTAGCCGCTGAACTCGAGTGTTTTCTTTGCGTTCCTGCTGCTGAACCTTCTGCTGGAGTTCGTTCCACACTTGTTGAGCCTCCAATCAGTCGAGTGCCGCAATTAGCGTCAGTCATCCGCCGCCTCGGTGAACCGGAGGGTCTGCGGCGGTAATCAAAGTATTTATCCAAACAAGACAAATTGAGCCGACCTCTCATTACCAAACCCCTCATCAAGCAAATCAACTTAACTGCTGCAAATGAAGGCAATTAACACGAGAGGCTCGTTATCCAGCCGGCTGCCGGAGAGCTGCAGCTTCACAGCCACTGATTCTGCATCTCTGACAAAACAGGAAGTCCGGTAGCTCCTCGCTGGAGCTGCGTGGAAGGAACGTTTGGAGGTGAACGCTGACGGTGTCGGGGCTTGACGGAGGGGGTTTCCCAGGTCTCTGCTCACCTGAACACACACCTGGTTTCAGGCAGGCTCAGGTGCTCAGACCAGCCAGAGACGGGATTTGGACTCACTGTGGCCTCATTTGGAAGTGGTTCTGGACTTGGACTTAGATTGTCTTTGGAATTTGTTTTGCAAACTGGTTTTTAAACTTTGGACTTGTGTGGACTCTGTTTTGGATTGTTTCTAAACCGGTTTTGGTCTGGTTTAATCTTTGTTTTGGACTAGCTTTAAACTTGTCTTAAACTGGTTTAGACTTGAGTTTGGACTTGGTTTAGACTGGGTTTTGGACTGGTTTTAATCTTGACTTTGGACTTGGTACAGACTTGGTTGTGGACTAGTTCAGACGTGGTTCTTTTACTGGTGTCAGACCTGGTTTGGTTTTGTCCTTAAAACTCCGGCTGGATGTTTGTGCTCATCGTCCTGCTGCATCAGACCATGACGAGATGTTTCCATGGAACTAAAACCTGCAGAAGCACATGCAGAAGATGCAGAAGATGCAGAAGATGCAGAAGATGCAGAAGATGCAGCACATGCAGCACATGCAGCACATGCAGCACATGCAGCAGCGCCTGCCAGAGTGTGAACAGGAACATCTATAAACGTCAGTGATTGATGTCCATCGATTATCTGGCTGCGTTTATTGGCGGCTCCACCTCGCTAACTGCTGCGTTTACGAGCAGCCGGATGATGGATGTCTAATGTTCGGCTTCACGTGAGGCGCCGAGGAAAACGCTCCGCACGCCAGATTACGTCAACGCGGGACGACGGAGCGAATCAGCCCCTGCAGTCCTCATCTGACTTCCAACTTTCTCTGAAAACTCCCCCGACGTGCCAGAGGCCTGCCAGCTCAGACGTCCTGACGATTTGTAGCTCCGGTTGCCACGGCGACGTGTGATTTACGAGCACCTCGACGGGCTAATGACGGGTTCCTGCGCCGAGCTGCGTTTATAGAGCAGAAGAGCAGGTTGGGCCGGAGCGACGCTGCTCCCAGATCAGCTTCACGCCTCCTCGGCGGACGCAGAGCGGCACCGAGTCGATCCTGGATCAGCGCCCGCAGGCCGCCGCCCCTCCCCCTCCGCTTCCTGCGCCGCCACCTGGACGGGCCGCTGTGATTGGCTGAGAGCAGCTCTAAGTGATCACAGAGGGAGCTCTAATTTAGCGTATAGACGGCTGCTGGGAGTCTGCAGAACAATGATTGAGATAATTACACTTAATCACGGAGAAAATAACATTTCAGTTTAAAGCGGCAGCTCTCTGCTCGTTAGATTATTGCTTAATTCCTGTTCTGGGAGCTGATGGACGTAAATAATCACATGTTTCACGCTGACTTTTATCAAGCAGGAGAAGAAGAAATAAATCAGAAGTCGAGCCTGAGAAAAGTTGAACCGACTTTCTCCTCAGAGAGAGAAAAACGACGGGAATAAATCTGTTCAGGTGGAAGCCGACAGCCGTGTTCGAGTCCCTCTGGATCAGTCTGAAGTCATTTTGAGTCGTTCCGAACATGTTTTAAATCATTTTTGACATGTTTCTATTTAAAATTTAAAAGAAAAACAAAAAAAACTTTAGGCTTGTTTTTGGAATCAGTTCAGACCTGGTTTTGGACTTGATTTTAGATTTGGTTAGTTCTGGTTCTGGACTTGAATCCAGACGTGGTTCTGAGGCTGTTGCTGCAAATAAATCCAGAGCAGTATGATGTAAACTCCTCCACATGCTTCAGGCAACTTAACAGCTACCTTCAGTTTAATTTGAAGTGAAAAACAAGAATTTAAACTTTATTAGTGATTAATGTGTTTGCTGATTTCTGTTCTGACTTATTGGTCCTCCGAGGTGGAAACACTTCCACGGTTTAACGAGCCACGTCTAACGAGATGGCAGAAGACCTGATTCTGTGACCTCCAGAGAAGCATCGTTTCCTGGAGATGAAGTTTAGTTTCTGACAATCAGGAGGAGACGTCATGACCAGACCTCAGAACAGCCGTTCTGTTCAAACGCTGAAAACTGGCTGAAGTCAGTCAGCAGTCACCTCTCAGGACAATGCCACCCAACCTGTCGTACAGGTGAGCCGCCGCCGCCGCCGCCGCCACCAAAACACTAATTACTGAACGCGAGTGTTTAGGATACAAACTGTCAGAAGCTCCGCCTCCATCTGTCAGCAGCCGCCACCTGCTCGCCAAACGGCTGAGTCGTGACTTTCAGGAACTGGAGATGAAAAACAGAACGAGACGTCTGGTCTGAACCTGATGAACTGCAGACGTAATGAGGTTTAATAACGATAATTAAACACAGCAGAAGCATTGGTGTTAACGTCTTTCACTAAAACACACTGAAAGTTTTTCTGTGTTTGAGTCACTGGACTCCCAGTAGAAACCAGCAACTAAGGACTGATTGAAAAATAGCACAAAATGAGTCACAGTTTGTCTAAAATTTACCCAGAAATGATGTAAATACCGTCCATAATGACAGAAATGTTGTGAAAATGTGTCCTAAATGATTTAAACGTCGTCCCAGGAGACTCAAAGTGTGTCCAAGATGATAAAAGTGTGTAAAGGACGTCTCAGAATTTGTCAAAGAGGACATTTTGGTTCTGACGTGTCCATGAACAATGACTCACAAGGTGTTTAAAATATCTCAGAATTTACCCGAAATGATGCAAATATAGTTAAAAATGTGTGGAATTGACTTTAAGTGTGTCCAAAATTACAAAAGTTTTGATGAAATATTTCTAACGGACTTAAAATAAATCCACAATGATGCAGCTTTTGTCCACGATGACTGAAATGCGTCCCGATTAACATGAAGTTTGTTGAAATAGCAAAAAAAATGCCCTAAAAATGACAAAATAATGACTCAAAATTGGTCAAAAGCCACAAAATCTGTCCTATTTGGCTCAAATATTGTCAAAAAATTACTCAAAACATGTCCAAAATGACAGAAATGTGCTCTGAATAAGTGGAAATTTGACCAAAATGGGAAAAAAAATAACTTTAATGACTTCAATTTTATTATTATTGTATTTTTTAAGTGTCAAGAATGTCCTAAATGATTAAAATTTTGTCCCGCGTGACTCAAAGTGTGTAAATGACGTCTCAAAATTTGTGAAATTGACTTAAAGTGTGTCTAAACTTACAAAAGTGTGGATGGAATATTTCTAACAGACTTAAAATAAATCCACAATGATGCAGCTTTTGTCCACGATGACTGAAACACGTCCCGATTAACATGAAGTTTGTTGAAATAACAAAAAAAAATTGTCCTATAAATGACAAAAATGTCCCAAACAACTCAAAATCTGTCCTAAACGGCTGAAATATTGTCAAAAATTACTCAAAACGTGTCCACGATGACAAACATTGGTTCAAATACAAAAACAGTGTAAACATTTGTCCAAAATGACAGAAAAAAAAAAAAAAAAGATCCTTCATGACTTAAATTTTACCCAAAGTGTCAAAAATGTCCTAAATGATTTAGAATTGGTGAATGGAAAACGTGAGGAATCTGCCCAACGAGTGTTAAACAAATGGAGCAGATCAGTTTGTGCAGCTCCAGACCAGCGAGCGTCTGGTGACTGAAGCCTCGCGGCTGCAGGAGGTGATGAGTGAAAGCTGGAGGTCGGAGCTGGAGGAGGGAGGCTGCTGGAGGTGTTCGCTCTTTTTTTCTTCCAGCCCTGACACTTGTTTCACAACACGCTCTAATTGCGGCGTTAGAAAGAGCTCAGCCCAACGTTTCTCCCTCATCCTCGCCCGCAAACAAACATCGTCTCATTACGACGCGCCGCCGGCTGACAATGAAGCTTAAACACGTCATTTCTGAAGGTGAGCCGGCGTGCCGGAGGTGAGCCGAGCTCGGCGTTAATTATCGCCGCCAGGTCTCATTACGGCTCCGCTTTGACGAGGACGGAAGGAAGGAAAGGAGGAAGGTCAGCGGAGACGAGCAGCAGCCGGTGTGACGGATCCGACGTTCACGACTCCTTTCTGTGGTGACGAGCTGATTCCTAACCGGCCTGCAGCCAGAGTCACAGAAACTGGCCTCGCGTAGTTCGATTACAAATTTGCACCTCTGACTTCAAACATCAGCCGTCCGATTTGGATCCATCCATCATCTCTACAAATTAATCCTCACTGGGGGGGCGGAGTCTATCCCAGCTGACTCAGGGTGAAGGCAGGTTCACCTGGACAGGTAACCAGCCTATCACAGGGCTACACTTAGACGTAGCCTAAACGCTGATATCTCACTGGGCCTTTGGTTTACACGTGAACGAAGCTACAGGTCACCGAAAACAATCACATCTGAAAACTCTGGCCGAAGTGGAGATTTGGAAAAACTCCGTCCTTACGTTTGATGTGGACAGGAGGAGGCGGAGTTTGACATCATCAGTGAGCGACCATGTCTACTGGTTGGCTGCTGTGATAGAAAGTCAATGTTTTCAGGTATTTCTCTGGTTTGTCCTCTAACGCCACATTTAGCTGCAGCTCCACGTCTTTCGGTCCAAACTAACCATGCTCGCGCCTTTATCGTTGAAGCAACAGGAAGTAGTTGGCTTTATGCTTCTCGTTATGCTGCCCCCTGTAGGTCTGGCAGCTCACAGCAGCTCTTAACGACGTGCTAAGCGGGTTTGTGTAACGATGTTATTTGGAAAACGTAGATCTGTTTTTGTAAATACTGGCTATGTGTGAA
>NW_007580245.1:28145-42088 GCF_000690725.1 Stegastes partitus | reverse complement strand
CGTTTAATTTGAAAGTGTAACAATTAAGATACTCTTTGATATACAACATGTACCCTATTCATTTCTGTCCAGATACACAGTAGAGTCCAATTCCAAAACAAGACAATGTGACTGAACCAAAGTGACACAATTCAGGGTCATTTGCATGAACTTTATATGGCTCTATGACAGCTGCAGAATAGTTCTTGTAGTGACAAGCTCATTTACATAAAAAAAGAAGGTCTAAATTGGATTATTATACTTACATCATATTTACATTTGTTTCTTTCTTCTTTTTTTTTACATTGTGTCAGTTTCGATACAGAAAATAAATGAATACACTTTTCAAATGATTAGGCTATTTTGGATTCTTGTGTTTGAATGTAGATCTTTTCTTCATATGTTTGCATATATGACTAAATTACATTAAGGCAAGTCCGGTTAATTAGCAATGAAATATAAATAGTACAGGGGTTAAAGGATGTTGCTTACATTCATAAAATTGCTAGATTAGGTGTGGAAGGTAAAAAAAATGTGAAATCGTCCGCACATTGTTTTTATTGGATCTGATGTACCACCTTAGGTGTTAAAACATTTTATGCAAATGAGATGTTCACCTTGTTGGCATGTAAATAATAATAATAATAATAATCAAAATAATAATAAAATGAGTGATATAGAAAACTTAGATCAAATATTTACAAGCACCACAAACTCACAGACTGTGTAGAGGATACACAGAAAAACACAGAACATACATACATACATACATATACATATACATACATACATACATACATACATACACAACACACACAACACCTTACAAAAGTCCAGTGTCATACTACATCATTCATTGTGTGAGTCACAGTAGGGTACAGAATCATGGCTTGCAGTCTGTTTAAACAGTGATATTCGGGTAAATTTCGTCCCTGTATAAATATCACACAGAACAGTAAAGTACGTGTTAACCCTGCAGTACACCTTTTCCTATCTCTCGTGCAGCACTTCTGCTGGCTAACTGCAGTCTCGCATTACCTTACTTTGGTCCCGTAGCCGCTGCTTTACATTTCGCTGTCGGCTGCTCTCGGTTCTCTCTCGTGCTTTATCGCCATTTCTAGGCAATCCAAGGCGCGCGCTCCCAGGTCCAGCGGCAGCTGCGGCACGCGCATCTTAGGAGACACGATAGGGCATCTGCAGAGCTCGAGACGCTTCTCAGCAACCCTGGAATGACGCCATGAGCTCTCACCGTGTGTGATGGAGGAGATGTTCTGGTAGGAACCGCTACCGTAGGCTGTTGTGGCGTCGCGTGAGGAGCCCGAATACGATCATGAAGCTGCTATTTGTGGTGACACTCCTCTGGTGCGAGGCGATGTGCGGATCTCCGAGCGTCCAGATTGGTAGGATTGTTATTTCTGTCGTCGTCTTATCGTTCACATCTGTAGCCTATCGATCCCATTCCTCCGTGTATTTAAAGTATTCTTCTGTACATCCCCCCGTCCATTTCTCGTTCATCGTCCCCTTGTCTCCCTTTTTCTACCGTGGCCCTCTCATCTCTGGCTGTCCTCCTTATATTGCTGTCAGTAAGAGCGGCCTTTTGACTGTACGGGGGCTGCTGCAGTGTTCTTATTGTGTCAACATGGTCATCTTTTCTATTTGTGCATATATGCGCGAACGTTTTTCTGGAGATGTTGTGTGTGATGAGCGTGTGTGCTTGCATCTGTGTGCACATGCATGTTTTTTTCCCCCAGATGTTGTTGTCAGGCAGGCAGGTGAATCCAAGATCATTCAAATCCAGCACTGATCTCCATTTCGTGTTGGGTTGCCAACAGTTACAGACAGCAACTCCTGCAATGGTGTCCTAGATTTTTATTAACCAACCATCACGTAAAATGTGATGGCATAGCAATGAGAATAAATACAATTACTGAGAACATTATTGTATTGTTACAATTCAAATAATACATTTACATTTATATTTTGCATCAAAACAAATTCCAATGCTAATTTTGCCACTTTTTCCAGTCATGTTACATTCTATTTTCACTTATGCTGCACACCAAATCAAATAAGCCCCATTGAGACAAGATTGTTCCTGCTTGCCTCATGCAGAGGTGCCCCACAGTGCTGGAGAGTGCAGTGGTAAGCATGTGATATTCATTCATTCATGTGTCATTCACACAAGATTAGAAAATTCCCCAGGTGATGTCTTCGTTTATAGTAATACATTAACAACTGCAGTCTAATCCAGCTGTCATACAGCTCACTTGTTTGATGTGCAGACCAGTAAGCTTACACAGTTGACTTGCTGTCAGATTGTAGCCTGGACTGATTTACTCTCCGTGTTCCCTCTAGTACCATTTATAATTCTAAGAATTTAATAAAGTTACTGTTGTTCCATGGGCAATTACATGCATATGAGTCCTACTGCTGTCTGATGCTCACGGTTTTTGTTAAACTCAGAGGTAATAGTTCAAAACAGCTGGAAGCAACAAGCTTCAGCTCCTGCTGACATTATGTGAAGGAAGTAATCAGATTACATTCATCATTGTTGGTGAGCATAACTGATCTAAGCTGTTAGTGTCTGTTTTTATTGCAGTAAAGGTTTGTTATTATGGACATTTTATTGTGTTGCCCAACAAATTGGAAGTTGTATAGCAAAGTGAATGAGAAAGGTGTGTTGTGACTTTGGCACACAAATTGTTACTTTGGCTTTCTGTGAGGTTTTTGGATGAATGTTGGTGAGGAAATGTGGAAAGGTCTTTCCCTAAATCACTTCACACAAATCCAAGTACAGTTGTTTGTGCCTATTTTTTAGCATTCAGACTTGTGCTGTGTTGAAAGTGAAATGCTACTTGGTCCAAACTGTTTAGATTGCTGGAACATTTATTAAAACATGACCATGGTGCACATTCAGACATAAAGTCGACACGTTAAGCTGCTGTTAGATGAACAGAACAGGGTGCATGTCTGAATGGGGGGTTAGGGAAACTTAGTTCATCATTAGCTAGTAGATGATGTTGATGCTGGCGAATTTTCCAGCCAAAATTCACAAGTCCTTTCTGCTACAATTGAGCTTATGTCTGTTTATAAGTGAAAGTTTGGATCAGCCAGATTCTCTGGTCCCTCCTCAACAGTGAATTAACAGGCAGAGGTTATATTAATACTCCTGACTTTAGAATCAGGGTGAAGTACACTGAGCAGAACACTGAGAAACTGTAGCCGTAGTTTCATACAATTCCCTTTTGGTAATGTTAGCATTGTTAAGCCTAAGAAGTTTTAAAAAATGTGGATCATATTGAATATGAAGATTTCTTTTGTATTTATGGCTGTAAACACAGGCTATTGGTAAGGTAATAACTGTGCTGCATGCAAAGCAGTTATGGTTGATGAACATGATGATGAAACAACATGTTTGCAAATACCACACAGGTGTACTTTGAAGTGGGATTAATAGGTTTGTGAGGTATGTTGAGCATGAAGCCAAAGTTTCTAATGTCACAATTTCTCTTTTTTTTTTAAAACTTGGATAAATCACCACAACACCTTATGCTGCACAGCTAACCTGCTCCACAGAAAGTTCTGTTCAGAGTCTGGGATTTAAGTTGGACATAATAAGCATCTCTTTTCACCAACTTCACCAATACTACTTCACTAAAAAGCATCATTATTACTGGATCTATACATTAGAAGTGATATAAAAACAATGTGTGGTAGCACAGAACCTGTAATATATAGCTAGGCCTCTTCAATAATAATGATTACTTAAATATGCACAACAGAAGTGGGAGTGATGGCATTTGAGTGTCATATGATACTATGATGCTCTGCTGTTTACTGTGAGATCGACTGATTGGGATCAGTTGTTTATCTCCTGCTCTTATATCAGCTGTTCTTCTCCCTCATGTTTATCTTTTTCTATTCTATCACTGTCATTGTCCACTAAGGCCCATAAAAGTAGGGGTGTGCATCTCTACCTTAAGAGGCGATCCGATACGAATCTAGGTACATGGGTTATGATACGATTCACTTATGGAACATTTTAATACATTACGATGTGATGCGATTTGATGCGATGCAGCTTGAATCTATTTGTGTGGTTAAAAAAAATTAAAGAGAAATGTGTCAGGTCAGAACAATGTCATTGTGTTTGATTTTCGAATACATGCAGACAAGACAGACTGTTGCTGTATTAAATATGAGAAAATATTAACATTAACCCCTTCAGTATATCGCAATCCATAAACGTTGCAAACTGAAAACATTCAACGTGGCCTCAGTTTGTTCTGATGCATTTTATCAAACCAAACTGATGTTCTGCTGCGTGTTGTTGTGGTGGGAGGCTGCTGTGTGTTTAGTGAACAAACCCGAGTTAAGCTTCAGGTTCTGCTCTGTATCTCTGACACTGAATGCACAGACGAACACACAACACAACATGTTTCTGTGTTGCAGGTTTTGCTTGGTGAGAAAATCACTAGTTTTGTTAGTTATGATATAGTTCAGTGGAGGCTGATCTTGTTTCTTCAGTCAGAACAGGTAGCTACTGCACAAGATACTGTGGTTGTAAATGGTAATATGTCTTCCCCATTGACTCAATCTCTTTCTGTCTGACAGATGAAACAGTCAGTTTCACTGTTACCGTGTTCCAATGATAAAATGATATATAACCGATTAAAACAGCGAAGTGAGAGGAGGAGAGGAGGAGAGGGAGAGGTCCGATACACCTGATGATGAAAGTGTTCAGGTGGAGGCAGAGAGATCGCGACTGAGTCAGTTAGGAAGAAAAAGTAGCCCAACATTCAATCTGAAGGTTCAACTTTTAACAGCAGTCACAATTCTGACTATATAGACACGATGACCAGTGGTATGGACATTTATAATGTGCTCTGCTCGTAGAAAGTCTGTTTACAAATCCCCCCCCAAAAAAACGCTGCTAATAGAAAACCTTTCAACTTGACCAAATTTGTGTAGAACGCACTTTCCACTGTTATTCTTCTACTAATGTTTGGTCACTCACCTGTCAGAGGAGCTGCACTGCAGACACCTGGTAGCATCTACCGTAGCAGCATGTGAGGCGTTTAGGGAACATCTGATTGACAACACGACACATGCCCTGATCTCAATCCTGTAGAACATTTGTAGGCAGAACTGAAAAGACGTGTGGAGCAAGGTGGCCAACAAGCCTTACTCCTTTCTACCAGTTCTGTCAGGAGGAATGGGACAGAATTCATCAAACGCTTGTGAGAAGCTTGTGGAAGGAAACCCAAATCATTTGACCCAAGTCATGCAGTTTAAAGGCAACGCTACCAAATACTAAGGAAATGTATGTAAACTTCTGACTTTGAAGAAAGTAGTGAAAAATTCTCTCTCATTATTCTGGCATTTAGCAAATAGAAACAATTTTGGTAATCCTAACTGACCTAAAACTTGAAAAGTTTAGTCTGATTTAATGGCAGACAGTGAGGGAAAAAAGATTTTGTCTTTTTATACAGTGTGTGTAAGCTTCTAGTTTCAACTACTCACCTTTAAATCTGTATTGCTCATAGAGAATCGTTTGGAAAGGAATTGGTGAAATGCTCCTTACAGTAGATTTAAATCTGAATAGAACCTCCTCCAGAGCATGTTGGCTGTGTTACCTGTAGTTACCACCGTGATCTAGTTGGTTAAAAGAGAACCACTTTTATGACATAGAAAACTTTGACTTTAGGCTCCATATGTAGTACAACCCTCAGGAAGTATTACAAATGTTCCAGTAGTACTGAGAGCACTGTATTGCTGCACAAGGAGGCTACTTTGATGGGGAAGGCAGCTGAATTCAAACCACAGTTTTTTAAATGTTTTATAGGTGAAGTCTTGGAATTTTTTGATTGCACCTTATATAAGCATCATATCCTATATATACATACACATCTGAATGTGGCTGCAGGGAAGACATATGATTACCTGTCAATCAAACAAAATGTATATTTGGTTACCTCACTAGCTAGGACCATACCATCAATTTGAAGCTTGATTGCTTATTGGATCCAAATGAGCGTTATGTTGGTGATGACTGAGCTGAGCTGAACTGATGTGGTGTGGGGAAAAGTTTAGTCGGGGATCAGCAGTGGCTCCTGGGCTGGTGGACCCCTAGGAAAGGGAGAAGACAGAAAGTGGAGGCAGACGTACAAGGAGGGTGGGTGGGACACGAGAAGCAAGAATGAACAAGTGGGAAAGGCAGAGTGGTATGTACAGACGGGCGGCTGTGGCTCAGGTGGTAGAGCGGGTCGGTCAGTGATCGGAAGGTCGGCGGTTTGATTCCGTGGGCAAGACACTTCACCCACCTTGCCTGGTGTGAATGCGTGTGAATGGATTGTTTGAGGTGGTGGTCGGAGGGGCAGTAGGCGCAGAATGCCAGCCACATCTCTGTCAGTCTGCCCCAGGGCAACTGTGGAATGTGTGTGAATGAATAATTGACAGTTGATTGTATGCGCGTTGAGATAAAAGTGCAATATGAATCTAATCAATTATTATTATTATGCAGACACACTTCAGCTAAAGATTTTATCTCCATTTAATGTTGTAACCCGCATTTCAATGTTCCACCAGTTGGTGTAATTTACCTGAACCCATCTATCCATGCAATATCTTGACTTGGTTTCATCCGGCAAGAACACATTTAAACTATTATGAAATTCATTTTAAAATGTCCATCAAAATACAAATTCTGAAAAGAAATGACGCACCATTTATAGCTCTTGAACAAAGAAAAACAATCATTTAAATATTATTGTTCACAGAAGACAGGTCACATTGCCATATCACAATTACCTTACATTTAAATATGATGGACAAACCTCTGAATGAACTCCAGCTGGCTCGCTGCTTCTTCCTGGTGCTGTACATTAAAGCTGTAGTAGCACATAACAGGACAGCTGATGCTGATGAAAACTCTGTAATCTCGTGCAGCTTGAAGATCACTCTGCCCTCCATATTTAGCATTGAGGTCTTTGTTAGGAGAATGGAATCCCCTACAAGAGACACCACCACAGCAGTATTTCAGTGTGATTACAGCCTACAGTCAGTCTGTGGGTAAAAACTACTATTTTATGAGGTGAGATGGAGTTGTACTGACGACATCATACTAAGAGGGGTCTGTAGTTTAAATACAATAAACATCTTTCAGCACATCATTTTATGGTAGGATGAACCCTGTTGTGGGTGAATTAGTTAAAAAAAAAAAAAGGGATGACGATGCTTTATAGTGTGCGATGGCTACCTCCTAATTGGGCAGTAAAGATCCTCTCAGGTTGCAGAGCCTTGATGAAGTCAGCCAGCAGTAAAGCCCTGAGAAGCTGTGTAACATAAAAGCAGAGCTGGTAAAATTTTAAACTGATTTTATGAAAATACCAGTAGCTGAACAATCAGCTGACTAATGGTTATTTTCATCATTAAGCCATGTTTGAATGAGGCTTCGAGCTTGTCTAACACACCTGGTGCAATGACAGACGAACTGTGAGCTGGACAGTCAAACTGTGTATTTTTCTGTTTGTATGAAGTGAACTGTCTCTGTATGTTTCCACAGATTAATCATGTCTCTGCTTTTACATGCTAGAGGATTTTGTCAGTGAGCATTGTCAGCATTGGTTTTATCCATTTATGTAGGTTTCCTGGAAATGTTTTTTGTTTTGTGTGTGTTTGCGATGCATGTGTCATTTTAGTGCCGTAAGCTTCGGAAAAAAAAAGTCTGCAACCATTAGCCAGGCTCCTGTGCATTTTGATATGGTGGTATAATCTGGACAGCTTTTGCACATACACACAAACAACACAACCATCATCACAGGTATCACCGCTAACTGGTCGACAAATATTAAACAATAAGACAGCCTGCTGATTCACTGCTAACATTTTAATGATAAAGCAAGGCTTGAGTCTAATGTTAGTCAGTTTGACTAGTCTTGGCTAATTTTGTTTGTAGGCTACTCACCAAAATAAGTTTTTACTTGAAAAACCTCCCAAACATACCTCTGATGTTATTGAGGACCTGATCCAGTCCACAAGCTTGAAAACGGAAAAACTAAACCTGCCTAAAATGTGACATTACTCGTTAAAATATTGAACAGGCGTATTGTTCTTACTTTGCTCCAATCACTCACGATTCAGTTCAGTTCAGTTGTATTTATATGGCACAATTCACAACATATGTAGCCTCACACCGCTTAACGCAGTAAGGTGAAGACCACGATGGTTTGCTGTTCATGTTAAGCTATTCCGGAGTTGCTAACCTACATTAAAGAAGCAGAGGAACATACAAGCATTGTATGATTGACTGTTTAACTCACCGTTTACTCCGGCTGTTGTAGTTTGAGGTCAGCCTGAGGTGACCGCCATCAGCCGATGTTCACCAAAGCCACCGAAAAACACATGATTCAGACCACAAACTAAAGAATAGAAAACAGAAGTTGCAGTGACAATGTGAAAATACTGTTCAGGGCAGTGTGGGCCATGGCTGAACAGAGCCGGGATGTGCAGGCAGGGAGTTTGGCGTGGAGTTGCTTCAGATAGTCAGTGCCATCTGTAATTTGTCCTGAATTGTTATATTTTGGGAACTGAGTGAGGAAATTATTCAGTAGGGAGAAATTCTCTGAAATCGTGTCCTATTATCTTTGTTATCAAATGCTTTTCTGTCTCACTCTTCCCTCCTCCCCTCGACAGCTGGCTTTTCATTCTGCTTTCTATTGTGTCATTTTTGATTACCTATAAACACATTGGACTTGACTGGATAGCAAGTCTTAAGAACCAGTTCTGAGAGACCATAACCCAGCCAATACGCCTTACAGATGCTCTTGTTGCTGCAGCGAGCTTCAAAATCTGCAGGGAAGCCTGAAACCTGAAGAGCAGAGAGTATTGTAGCAACAGTTTGATGCCGATGTCGTTGCAATCACATATTCAACTTTCATGTTCATTGCATTATAGCTATAGTTTGTCAATGCTTTTATCCAAATGTTTTCTTTTTTAGTATTTCTACCAAATGTAAACTAACAAATATTAACTATTCATAGTCTTCTAAGTATGCCTCTTGGAAGATCAGTAGTGTTTACTGATCAATATTGAATAGCGGCATTGGTAACGATACTAAGTAGGAAGGTGGCAGTTCAGGCAAAAGCACTTGTCAAAGTCCTGTGAGATTTATGCATGTTCCTGTACCAAAGTAGAAATGGACAGTCACACTTGTGTTGTGAAATTTGTTTGGAAAAGGAAGGAGAAAAAAAAGAGAGAGAGAGTTGTAGGAGAACAGACGTCATCAGAGTGAGGTGAACATCTTAGTTGCGACTCTGCACTATACCCTGAAGTGTATCATAAAATGATGTCTATTTGGGCATTCTGAGTTCACTTGCATTATTTTGTTGCGTACAGATGTAGCTTTAATAACCTTATCTGAGCATCAGTGTCATGATGGACCTATGACCTGTAATGTGTGTGTAATGTACCTGGCTGTTTGCTCCGTTACATTTTTTGTAGAATGGTGGCAGTTTTGTTTTCTGGTTGTTTTACAGACGACTTGACAAACGTAATGTTAAATTCCAAGGTCTTTGCTTTATAAAGTATACATTCATATGTTTATGATAAATGATCTGCACTTATATAGCACCTTTCTACCTTAGTGGTAGTCAAAGCACTTTACAATGTGTGTCTCATTCACACATTCACACACCAGTGGCTACAGAGCGTCCATTAAGGTGTCTGCCTGCCATTGGGAGCAGCTTGAGGTTCAGTGTCGTGCACAGGACACTTCGACATGTGGAGCGGCCGGGGATCGAACCACCAACCTTGCGTGGTGGACAACCCACTCGTCCACCTGAGCCACCCATAATGATGGTTATGTTTTTTTTAAGCGTTATTTCTCTCAATCTCAAATGCAAACACTGACACTGACAATAGTCTTGACAAGAATAAGAGCAAATGGATCAGAGCACAAACAATAAGAATGCTTTAACACAGCACACTATGATTTTACAGCAGACTTGGTCAGCTTCAGTCATCAATCTTTATTTAAAAAAAGAAAAAAGAAAATTGCTAGATTGTTAAATACGGAGAATTTTTTCAAGATTTATTCATGTTTGACACAATATTTGCATGTGATGTGTATGTAAATTATTCTTTTTGTAGCATGTTATGGGTGAAATACAAAGTACACTATCTCACATTTTTTTAAACATTGATTAATGAATAGTTCAACAAATGAATATAGTTTTTAGTTTGAGATATTAAGGGAGGAAGTGTTCCTGTAGTAAACCAGTTGATACTGAGATGCTTTTTCTCTGTGTCCCTCTTCACCCCGATGACGTTTCTGTAGTCCATAACTCTATGTAAGATAGAAAATGGACAGCAGACCATTAAAGGAGTAGGAGCCCATGTGACGGCAATGGTACAGTAGTAATTGTTGCCCTGTTTCTGATGACAGTACTTAGCTAGCATGTTCGGAGTTGTCAGTCTCAGAGGCTAATATTTCTATCTCGCTCCGGGTGGTTATACTTGCCTATTACGGCCTCATCCTCAACCCACTGCTCAAGGCAAAGAAAATGACCTCATTCTGCCAGCTCTGCCACGAGTGCTGCAGCTGAGCAGAGGTAGAACTTAGTAAATTGATTTTTTTCTTCCTCTCAAATGCACATTTGATGGTGATCGAGAAAAAAGACTCTCACTTGCTCTCACTTATGAACATTTGACTGCATTTAAAAAAAAAATCATTTTATTGTCTCTGTGTTACATAAGTTTAAATTTAAAAAAGTGAAATGCATAAAAAAACAATATGTAAGACAGTGTTGCTTAAATATGGCAAAAATCATAATCAACTTAGTCCAAGGACATTAAAGACTCACCATCCTTCATGGTGCAGAAAATTAAGAATACAGACAAGACAAAATTAAAATGTTTTACCAACATGGAACATGCTTGTAGGACTACTTGATTTTGGTAATTAAAACTCGGTAGAGGTTTGCAGTCAAGAATCCCAGCCTGTTTATGTGACCTAGTTTTAGAGATGAGAACAGGCAGTTGACAGCTTTATCACCTGTTGTGAAGACTCTGAAGTGGAACTTGTGGCTGGGATGCACAGATTGTTCTCTCTCTCTCTCTCTCTCTCTCTCGCTCACCCACACACACACCAACCAAATTAATAATAACTCACATCTTTGAAGACCGCAAATGCACGTTCAGACATCCTTCTGCCCTCATTTGAAGCACGTCACATGACCTAACCTGTTACGGAAGCAAGAAATGATGTGGCTTACTAAATAATATCAGTTCATATGCCCTGTAGCCAGTCACACAGGAAACTAAGAAAAGCTACACAACTTATTGTCAAGCAGCAGCACCACACTAAGTTTAAAACAATTAATGCAAAAAGCTTCTGAACTTTACAGAGTGACTAAAGAGGCTGTTAAAACTTGTGAGACAGAAAATAAGATTAAATAATGTACCCATGCAATAGTTAAATAAGGACAAATAGCAGCATAAACACAGTTTCAAATTGGCCTCTGCTACATTATATCAGCCAGACTGATGCTGGCTCTGCTATGATTGGTAGTTAAATTTAGGGTTGGTGGTGTATTGTTTGTTAGGGTTAGGATTGGTTGGTTTGAAACTGAACTAATAGGCACCAACCTTTTCTAAAATTTTTCTAAAAATGACAGCTCATGGTCCCAAATCCCCCTGTATGAAATATAAATGATGTAACCATGGTGGCAGGAACCTTGGCCTAATAAATACATTTGCTGCAGACATAACTGACAGAACAACAAAGGTGGTCTTACACTCAATAGTGGTGCAAATAAACTAGTGTTTCCAGAATGTCATATATGCAATAAGACCAGGTCTGTGTGTCTCTTTTGTGTGACTGTATTACACTGCCAATTTTTCAGGCAACAGATAGCCTGTCCTCTGATCTTCCTGCTTTATTAGGTCCACCAGCATCTTCAATTGAAATCAGAGGTGTTTTCATGCAGCTGGAAGCTGGAGAGAACTCAATTCTTCCTCTGTGCCAACTGATCTTTCACAGCTGCAAACAATGTTCCTCACGTGAGGCAGTGGCCGTCCCATTCTGGTTAAGCTGGTGCTCTGTTTCACACTGCATAGCATCAAGACCCTCAAAATAGTCCAGTCTCCATTATGCTACTCCTGTTGTTGGCAAACATCTTCAGCCGTTGCTATGCTGTAGAATCATGTGGAATCAGGATGGTACCTTGCTTACTTGGCTGCTAAGGTCTGCCATCTTGTAATTGGGTGCAGCTGCTGATTCTGTGATATTGTTTGTGATTTCTTCTATAGCCTTTTCATATGTGCTGACAGGGTCTTTACCATAGACTGTGTAACTGAGATTCTTCTGAATTTGTCGTGCGCCACTGCTTTTCCAGCCTTCTTAATTTCTGTTTTAAGATGCGCAGCTGTTGACTATACCATTGAGCTATTTTATTATCGTTTGTTGGCTTCATTTTCAACAGCATCAATTGATGAACGCAGTAAAGCTGCAGTTTTGTCAAGAAGATTATCCACCTGTGTGGGACTAAGATTAGAGGAGCTGCTCTCCGTTGTGTTGGCATATGGCATTGAAGTAAATAATAGTGGAACCATTTCCTTATATTTAGTTACTGCATTATCGGTTAGACATCTGCTGTAATGGATCTGTTTGGTAGGTGTTCGATTGTCCATTATTGTAAATTCAAATGTTCTTAAAAATGATCAGACAGGATACAGTTTTGTTTAAAAAAAAGGGTAAGATGTTTGATTTCTATGCCATATGTCAAAAGAAGATCAAGGGTATGGTTAAAACTATTGAGTTGGTTTATTTACATTTTGGAAGAAGCCAACTGAGTCTAACAATGAGCTAAATGCAGAGTTGAGGCTTTTTGTTTTCATCATCTACGTGGATATTAAAGTCACCCACTATAATGACTTTATCTGGACTGAGCACTAAATCAGCTAAGAACTCTGAGAATTCAGAAACTCAGAGTAGGGGGCTGGTGGCCGATAAATAACAACTAACACAACTGGTTTTTGAGCTTTCCAATTCAAATGTGTGAGACTAAGACTAAGGCTTTCAAACAAATTATAATGAAGTTTTGGTCTCTGGTTGATTAATTGGTTTGAGTGGAAATTGCTGCCACTCCTCCCCTTCAGCCTGAACTTCTAGGTACATGAACATTAATATGACTAGGGGGAGTTGATTCATTTAGACTAACGCATTCTTCATGCTGCAGCCAGGATTCAGTCAGACACATTAAGTCAATATGATGATTTGTTATCAGATCATTAACTAGAAGAGACTTAGATGACAGAGATCTAATATTTAATAGTCCACATTTAATTGTCCTGTTGTTTTGGTGCTGATGGAGTTCAATTAACTTGGAGACGGTTGTTATGAACAGCCCTTCTGTTGCTAATGTTAGACTTGTAGAATCTGGGTGGTCGGGGGGCAGACACAGTCTCTATAGGAGCCATAGAGACCAGGTTTTCCCCAGAAACTTGTCCAGTTATGTATTAAGCCCTTAAATTCATCTCTGCAGTTGTTGCATAATTACAATACGGACAACATGTTGCTGTCATTTATAGCAGATGTGCAGCAATAAAACATCATCACATTCAGTGCAAGAGCTTCATTAATACCTTTATTGCATATTTAAAAACAACATTATTTAATAATTCAGAAGTGGAAAGATGTGTCAAAGTATGTAATAAATGGATGAAATAAAGGTGTTGCCCAGCTTACGGTGGAGAGTAAATACTTGACAGTCACAAGACAAGTTTATTATGAGGACAAGGAGCTGAAACTGCAGTTTAACATTATTGTTATTGCTGTAATAGATGAAGAGGACATCAGTGCTGCTCTTCCTCACAGGGATGAACAAAGAGGGAAGACTCTTCCACCTCCACAGCCACAGTGGAATGTTCATGTTCTCTGTAGTTCTCAGCCCACATCAGGCTAT
>NW_007580245.1:0-27397 GCF_000690725.1 Stegastes partitus | reverse complement strand
ATCCTGCATGTTTTAGATGTTTCCCTCTTCCAACACACCTGATTCAAATGATCAGCTCATCATCAAGCTCTGCAGAAGCCTGATACCGATCCTGATCATTTGAATCAGGTGTGTTGGAAGAGGGAAACATCTAAAACTTGCAGGATTGCGGCCCTCGAGGACCAGGATTCGACACCCCTGCTGTAGAGTTTAACTTCACTTTTGGAGGCTAACGTCGTTAGCAGCAGCAGGTAAACACAGCAGCAGGTAAATGTGGGCGGGCAGAGAGTCCTCGGCTCTCAGTCAGTCTGACCAATCACTGCTCTCCGGCTCGGCCCTCTTTCACTTTTTAATTTCATCTTTGGCTCTGAAAATTCCTGATGTCTACTGGGAAGTAGCAAAATCCTGGCTTCATTTTCTGAGAAACCAACAGGTGATGTAACGGTAGCTACGTCCATCTTCCTTATACAGTCTATGGTTTTTACACACTCCGACTGTGCTTGCTTTTGAAGCTCGAAGAGCCTCATTTCACTTCAAACACTGTGGTCTTGCTGGAGACTGTGTACTGTATACAGAAGCAGGCTGTACGCACTTAGCCTGATAATCACTTTGGTTTTAAGACAGTCCGACCATGTTGCACCTGATGTCATCTTCCCCAGACAATCACCCACACACATTGTTGACACCATTAAAATAATACCTCTGCAGCCTCTCCAGAGGTAGGTTCCAATGCACGTCTTGTACAAAGGAAAACCTTGTTTCACATGTTGTATTGAGTGCATTGTAAAGCACCAGGAACTGGCTCTTCTGAGCAAAATTCTGCTGTAGTGTGTAGTGTTCTTCTTATGTAGTGTAGAATGGCAGGAAACTGTTACCCCTATAGTACGAGCAGCTTGAAGCCTGTGACACTATTTTGCAGTCAGTGTAAGCAAAACATTAAAAAAATTCCTTATGGATGTTGTCAGCCATCGAGTTGTCTCATCTGAGCAGCCACTTGCAAGCATAAGGCATTGCATCTGTTCTCTGCATCATCAGCTGCTAACACCTCGTTCTGATGCACCTGTCATCTTAACGGTTGCCTCTTGCAGGCGAAGACTTCATCTTTATCTCTTCTTCAGGGCTGCTAGAGTGACAGGGCTTTGTTTTTTGACCTAGACCTGGTTCAAGTTGTCCAATTAAAATAGCACAAAAATATCTCTATTTTCAATTTTTACAACCTGTGAGTCACTGGTTGCTATGGTGATTTCTGCCTTTTCTGTGGCGCAGGGAGGAGGGAGAAAAAGGGAGAGGACACAGAGGCCATTTCTAAATATGCGTACTTGTCTGTACGTGCGTTCTTGCAGACTTGTGAAATGCATCAGTTGGAGTGTGTTCCAGTTCTCTTTGACTTACTGTATTAGCATATTGATCTCAAAAACACACAAAATCTAAAATCTGATTTGTAAGTATATTATTTGTTACAATAAAAAGGAATCATGCTTAGTGAAGCATTATGAATGTTGAAAATGTTTTAGTGTGCACAATAATAGAGAGCTACAACACTGCTTTGCATTTACAGAGTTCCAAATGGTGCAACAAGAAACATCCATCCATCCATTATCTATACATCGCTTAATCCTCACTAGGGTCGTGGGGGACTATAGCCCATCCCAGCTGACTTAGGATGAAGGCAGGGGACACCTGCATTTGCTTGATTCATGTGTGACGTTCACAAGGAGACTTTTGTCTCTGCACCAGTCCTCCAGGTGGGTGATCTCCATCAAGTAGTCTTCCTCGTTGTTGCTGGAGATCAGACCCTAAACTTAATGATGATGTTAGAATCTGATGTGGACAGACAGTCATTAGTGTACAGTGAGTACAGCAGAGGGCCCAGCACACAGCCCTGTGGGGCACCAATGTTCAGGGTGCATGAGGGGGACAGGTGATTCCCCACTCGAACCACCTGTGGTCTGCTGGTCAAAAAGCTGTAGATCCACCTGCACAGGGAGGAGGTGAGTCCTGCAGCTTAGTGACCAGTCTGGAGGGGATCATGGTGTTGAACGTTCAACTGAAGTCCACCAATAGCATTCGCACATAATTCTCAATGCATTTAGGTCTGTTAAAAAGAAATATTCAATCTCAAAGTGCTATTTTTAATTGTCTTTTTCTTGCCTTCCTGTGCATGGTACTCCACATTTCTTGGCCTCCTCTTTTCAGTAAAAGTTGCTTGTACTGTAGGACCTTGATGTCCATATTACAATGTGTTGCAAGCCCAAATGAGTTTTTTTTTTGGAGTTTAGTTTACTCACAGACACTACCAGGGGTCTACACTACAAAGCTAATTCAGCCAGGCAGTTCATCTTTTTGTTATCTGGCTGCACTAAGTCTAATAACTGCACTAATGTGAAACAATCACATAAAGCTAGTTATCAACTCGTTTGGTCAACCCCAGGTTTCTATGTGTCAGGTGTAGCTATGAGCACATTCTCATAAAAGTGGTGATGTTGATGCCAGATGACCAAACATGGACAGGCCACACATTTCTCTACTATAACTATAATCAAGCATGAAGAATTTAAAACTGTAATACAGGGTAAAATGACACAACTACTGCAGCCAAGCCTGGAAGGAAAGCTGAAAAAATACCTGGTTTGGCTAATATGCTTATCAGTTTTACTGCCCTTCAGGTAGATCTAACAACTGTTGTAACCTGAAGACCCAGACTTGAACCTGAAGGTACCTCACTAACCTTAAATCCTCTTTTGTAGTACAGGCCTCTGGTGGTTGTTGGAGCACACAAATACACATGGAGGTGGAATTAAATTTCAAATAATCTTAAGTGTCACCCCACTGGAATAATGTTACAAAACAGCTTGATTGTGGAGTCGAGTGTGGAACTGTAACTACAGAGTACGTGTCTGTCTAACCATTGCCCTTTCCTTCTCTCTGTGTGTTTTTCTCAGGTGGCTTATTCCCCAGGGGTGCAGATCAGGAGTATAGTGCATTCAGAGTTGGCATGGTTCAGTTTGGGATGGCAGATTTCAGACTGACTCCACATATAGATAACCTGGAGGTGGCCAACAGCTTTGCTGTTACTAACTGCTGTAAGTATTGTTTTTTTGTCTTATTCCCAACAGTGTGAAAAAATAGTGTCAAATTTCTTCTTCTAAATTCCATTCCTTTGTTTACTGGGCTCATCAGTATCTGTTGCTCTTCTTTACAACAGCTGGGCTGCTATGTGCAGAATTTCACTGAATAGGAACATTTGTGTGAATGTGAAAGTGTGTGGATTTACTGTTAAGTGACATGAGGCAGGTAGATCTACTAAGCTCCAGTGCTAATGTTCCTATTATCCGTTTGCAAAACATTAAGCTCATAGCCTCTTGTTTTTAGCAGCTATAGGCCAAAATAAAACTTGTAAGTTAAGTCAGGTTGGTCTGTCCCTACTGGACCCAAGATCATTAATAAGGGAAGACGCGACAACACTATGAAACTGACAGTCACATATCAGAGCATTATATATCTTCTTATTTTAAGGTTGCTTCAATGTACTTTTTCATGCCATTAAGTGACAGGGTTTTAAAACACCATCATTATAATTGAATTATTTAAGTAAATCTTTTTTTTAAATTTTTTTTATTTTTGATCAATTGTAGAGTCTAAATAGTACATTTTCTAAACACGTCTAAAAGTCTGAGATTGTTCTCAGTTATCAGTCTCATAATATCTTTCTGTTAAAGGGATGAATTAATGCTAGAATATGTCCTTCCACAAAGTCAATTTTACACTTGAATAACAAGACAAAACTATTGCACAGTTTTGGAAGAAACGTCTGTACTTTTTATTCAATATTTATATTTGTATGTTCTTTGCTTGCTCACTGCAGGCATAGGCTGAGACATTTTCAGTCACATGGTGCTGGAATCAGTGATATTTAAGTGGGGATGTATAGGGCAATGTTAGATTCAGTCACGTTAATTCTGCAAATGTGAAGCGGAAAGTAGAGGCAAAAGAACTCCATACATGGGGCATGTTTTGTCTTCATCAGAACATGATGTAATGATGGCCCAAGGCTCAAAGCTTTGCTATTTAAGTGCATTGTATTGTAATAGCAGTAAAGCACTGAGTCCTCTTTTTCTGCTGTCTCCTGCTACACATGCATATGATGCACAGATACCATGCTTACCTTATTTACTTTAAACACACAGTTTGATCATTTCAACAGGAAAAACTATTTTTTGTGTAGTTACATGAAATGAGTTGCTAAATATGTGCTTCAGTGTGCAAGTTTTAAATAATGATGACTCATCTAGGGCTGCAAAAGTAGGACAGGCTGGTATGATGATGCCAGTCTGGTGGTATACACCAAATTTTTTGTCCCATGCACGAGTGCATTTTGTGCAATCAGCTGCTTGCCAACAGATAGCTGTGCTTGTGTTCCATATAGTAATGTACGACACCGACTATATTTGCTATATTTGGTAAAGGCACACCCAGATAAACCTTGAAATCACACACCCGTTATTCATATTTTGCCTGCCTTTTCACCTTCATTGTATGTTTTTCATCCACCTGAAGCAAAAAGAAAATAATAGAAAAAAGCTGAATTGTCTTTATGGCGTTAAAAACTGCAAAACAGAGAAAAAGCTGAGTTATGTTCAATCTGTTGTCTGTAGTTGTATTAAACATGGCTCCTTTTAATTACATTTTACATTAACAGTGTTAAAGTGTTACATTTTAAAATAATTAGACAAGCCAAATTCGATAAAGGCAATACACTGACATAACAGCATATAAAATCGACATTTTAAAGGCACTTTCATAATTTAAATTAAAAAACAGCCCCTATAGTTGTCAAACCTTAGAACCTTCAAATTGGAACCTGGTCCTCCAGATTAAAGCCTTCAGGAACAAGGTTGTGGGTCTTTAAAAAGATATCCAAGTTATTTGAAATAAATCATTAAACTCTGAAGAAAGTAATTTGCAAGTGGCACAGGTTCCAAACAACTTTATTCATGATTGATTTATTCATGATTCATGACACTTATCATTCTGTTGTTTAACAAGTAGAATGTTTAAGCTGCTCACCATTTTATTTATCTTATTAGAATACGACAAAGGTAAACTGAGGCCAGTTACTAGCCATAAACCAAACTATTCAAATTACTTTTTATTCCAGTGTCTGTCACAGATATAATGGTAATTGATCCAATAGCCTATAGCCTTGATAAAAAGATAACACCTTGTTGTCAATTCAGACTAAGCAATGTGACAGTTTACAAGTTACAACAAGCAATACATTATGACGAATTCTGACTTATTGCTAACAGTGGAATTCCTGTGTTACAGTATAGCTGTAAGTACATTGTTTATGGCACAGAGCAGCTGATTTTTATACATTAGATATTTCTACTGTCCTGGTGAAAACTTTGTCACACCTAACATTTCAAATAAAAATAATAATTAGTGACTGAAAATAAGAAAAAGCCCTCTCATTAAAGGACTAAGTTTTAAACCACTTTTTATTTTTTTATTTGACCTTTATTATTATTATTATTATTTTTACCAGGTAAAATGTTTGAGAACCAGTTCTCATTTGCAATCGTGACACCAGCAGGTGTGTTGTTTGTCTTTTTCAGTTCTTCATAGTTTTTAATCACTCTAAAACTTCTACCAGTTTGTACCTAATGAATAAATGCGCTCGTACAGCATATAATGCACATGAGTGTAATATTATACATGGAGAGATAAAATGTGATGTTTTATTTCTAGAGTAAAAAACAAGGTCATTGAAGTAGGACAGCTAAATATAGGAATAGATACAGAGACACATAGATCTTCTGTTCCCAACCTTTCAGTACTAAAACAAGTCTTAGCATTTCAGCAAACACTGGCTATGATAAATATTGAACTAACAGAATAGCCTTGTTTGTTTTGTTTTTTTAACTAACATAAGAGTTTTCAGAGATTTAGGCAAGTTTCTATAAAGCCTAAGAAACTTTGGGTGTGAAAAAAGTAAATGCTAAATGATCTGGACTTTGAAAGCACTTTTCTCTTTCACTGGTACTCAAAGCATTTTACAATGTGAACCCTTCAGACACACATACTCATGCACCGATGGCGGCAGAGCTGCTATGCCGTAAGCTCACCTTCCATTAGGAGCAGCTTCCGGTTCAGTGCCTTGCCCAAGAACACACACAATTTTTTAATTAAATATCTTCACTTAATATTCTGAATTATATTATCATCATTTGGCTCACAGTTTAATGGCATAATTCAGTAAGTTCATGTCTTTGTATGCATTGTCACTTATGACCTAAATATGCCATGACAAATAGATAGCACATATCAATACCTCAAATATCACAATATAAAGTAATTCATGAGTTCCGAACACTGTATCCTGGTGACTTTGAAAATCTTTTGCTCAAAGGCCAGCACAGCACTCTATAGGAACCTCCCACTACCAATGCACCGGTGCATTTCTTATTGGTTATAGTAGAAATCATGTTTTACAAGCTATAAATGTTTTTGAAACATCTGAATTGAGAAACTAAACCTCCTTGTGAAATAAAATTGATTCCCATATGTTGCTTCTTAAAAGTGCGTCGTCTTTATTTTGTGGCTCACATTATTAATGTACCTTTGGCTGTTAAGTCACAGGAACAACAAGTCATTACCGGGAGCCCTGCTTCACCTTCGTACCTCCTTTCATGTATGAATGTCAGTCATTACCCTAATTGAAGTTGGTAGGTGTCTAGACTCTGTACTTTGAAGTAAAACAAAATATCCTACCCAGTGTTCCCTCTAGGATTTTTTTCAGCAGTGTGGGCATGTTCTCCAGGGAGCCGTGGCGGCGTAAACAAATGACACTTGACTGCAGATTTTACTTTTACAACCTAGTTATTGAATGGCCAGTTGAAAATGGCTTTTTAAGGGCTGAATGTGACGTCACGTTCAAAGCCGCGCTCTTGCGAGTAATTAACGTTGTATTAACCTCCCCAAAGAGTAGATACTGAGCAAGATAGTTATCTGTAGTTTACCTTAGTACTCGCGAGTACCCGACCCAGTGCAGGACTCTGCTGTGAAGGTGGAGACGTATTGGTGGTGTATTTGCGACAATAAAAAACAAATAAAAATTGAAAAGAAAAAAGAGAAAGAAAGAAATTTGAAGGAGCGGTGGCTAGGATTTAGGAATGGCGGCCCGCCACTACTTAATGAATGTAGAGGAAACACTGCTGCCATAGCTACACAGATGACACTGATGGACCAGTAGCTCCAGGTTAGTATGGTACCATAAAAAGTGACTAATGAAGGACTACACGTGTGAAAACTCTTCCCATTTAAAGAAAGATATAACTAAAGTAACTGTTTGTGCCAAAGAATAACAATTGAAAATATATTCTCTGGTTCAGTTACTAACTTTAAAGACTACTAAACACAACAGGATTCTTAGCGTCATGTCCACTCAGGCATTTATAAAGCACATTTAAAAACAGCAAATGTTGACCATAGTCACCTATGAGATTTCACTGATGACAAATAAAATCAAAGCCATAGTAAGTATAAGTAACTATTAATAGCAAAAATTATTTAGATAAAAATCATAGAAAGTGGGCTGACTGACTGGTGGAGAGTCTTACCTCTGAGCTGGAGGAGAGTGTGGTTGAACAGGGTAGTCTTCGATATAGAACACATTTTCCCTGAGAATTTGCATGGAGGGGCAGTGAGTTCAAATGGCCCTGGACACAGAGGCAGAAGTTAGTGGAAAGAACCAAAACTGGAATAAGCAACACAAGGGGGAATGAGCCAGTACACATAATTAGCAGACAGTCTTGCAAGGAATGACGGGAGAAGTGGTGCTTTTATATCCAGGAGGGTTATAAGAGCATCAGGATCAGGTGCCTGATGGCTGGGAGTTTATCGGCTTGTTGCACTGCGCCTTGCCTGGAAAGTGGACAATAACAGGTGGCAGCAGCAGGGTGTGGGGTTACATGTTGACTAAGATATAAGTTTATCTCAAACGTCATAATGTTGAGTCAACATCTAAACCAATCAGCTGTTAGATCAGGTGAGAGTCATCATTTCTCAAGATTTACCCAAATCTTGCCTCCCGTGGTTGAGTCTTATCCTTTTTGTTTGTCTTGTCTATCTTTGAAAATTTTTACTAAAATCTTTCTCTCTCTCTTTTTATAGTTTGTTCCCAGTTCTCTCGGGGTGTCTATGCCATTTTTGGCTTCTATGACAAGAAGTCGGTCAACACCATCACCTCCTTTTGTGAGACTCTTCATGTCTCCTTCATCACACCTTCGTTCCCAGCCGAAGGAATGAATCAGTTTGTTCTCCAAATGAGGCCGGACATCAAGGGGCCACTCGTTTCATTAGTGGAGTACTACAAATGGGATAAGTTTGCCTATCTCTACGACAGTGACAGAGGTAAGGAAATTCACATTATTTGTCACATATATGTAACTGCTCTATGCTTTGAACATAACTTCCCTTTATTTTGGTGACGGGTTTTACTTATGAGGTAAACAACCTGTGGAATTTGAAAGCTTTGTTTGTAAATGAACATATTTGGGCAATTACTTTTTCTATATTCACCGACACTGATAAAGCTTTGATATAACACGTAATAAAGCTGCAGTAGGCATTTGAAAATATAGCCCTCCTCCTACTTTCTGTCAAAAGCCCTTCCCACCACGCAAGCATAGGAATATAGACACACTTAAAATGCCCCAAAAGTGTCGAGCTGGCTCACTCATGGCTTTAAACAGAATTTGTATCCCACACTCCAAAGTGCTCTGTTTATTCCATTACACCACGACATCCTACCCTCAGTGCTTGGTTTGTTGCTCTTTGTATTATATCATCAAGTCTATTTTTAATTCCTGCCCATTTATTTCAATTCCATGTGAAGTTATTTCTTGAATAACTTCACACCGGTAAAGTGAATACCTTTAAAAACATATGCAGAGAAAACAAACAATTCCAATGTTTCCTTTGGATTCACTTTTTGCAATAGTGGCAAGGAAAACAAACCAAAAAAAAACCTCCCCTTTATCTTGAGGTACAACGAAAAAACCCTGCAGAACCAGACTCAGGGAGGGCGGCCATCTGCCTTGACTGGTTGGGATGAGAGGAAGAGAACAAGATAGCTGATCGAGAGCAGACAAACAGGGCATAAAAGAACAGTGAACACTTTGGAGGTTGGTCAACCTCTGCAGATCAGAGACATATAGCTCCAGATTTATGTATACAAGCAGAGAGGATGAAACACAAACCATGGGAGAGAGAAGACACAAAGTTAGTGGCATATAAATGCACAGATAGAGACAAAGGAGAGAGTGGAGGAGAGGTGCTCAGTGCAGTTTTAAGCCTAATCATCAAAGCAGAGAGTTTGTCTGCCCAAACTGGGAGCTGATTTCACAGTAAGCGTAGCTGAAACCTCTGCTTGTAATTCTGTATTTGGAAACTCTGAGAGTGAATTGCTTTCTTGGGATAATATAATACAATACGGTCTTTGCAATACTACACTGTTGCCCATAAAGTTGGCATAAAATGTTTTTTTATCTCTTCCCATGACATGATTGTGACAGTGTGATTTTTTCTTGATAGATAAAGTGTGTATCTTCTCAAAACTTTATTAATATCACAATAGACATACAATACATATCGCAGTAAAAATTTAACCACAACTAACTTTTGCAAACTGTGTATTCAGGCTTAAACTAAGTTGTGGGTATTGAACAAATAGATTAAGGGTTTTGTTTCAATTTTTCAACCTTGTTTTGGGGTTTGACTGTAATTAGTTCCAGTTGTATGGTGTCTTGGTTGGGGTTGGGGTCTTGTATTGTTTTCTTGCCTCTGTGATGCCATGATTGTCCTTACCTGCTCACAGTTACCTCCCTGGTGTATTTAGCTTTGTGCTTCTCCCATTGTCTTTGTCAGGTCATTACTCACTTCCTGGTCCACTTTCCCTGATCTATGTGTATTCTTCATGTTTCTCTTAAGTTTTTTTGGGCCTCTTCCTTTTTTGTTCTTTAAATTGAATTTGTTGGACTTTTGATTGACTATTTGGTTGAAGTATTACATCTGGATCTCCATCTGCTTTTTTTTTTTTTTGTCCTGCCAGGCTTTGTACATCCCACCTGTAACTTTTTGTTTATTTTGCCTGTTTGCGTTTGGGTCCGACTTTTGAACAGAACCCAACAGTAAGGGTTGGGTGCAATCCTTGAAGCCTTCAAGAGTGAAAGTGTTTCACAGCTTAAGCTTAAGCTGGAGGATATTGTTGATTTTGAGAGCACTGTTTCCCAAGTCTTTTGCGAATGGATATTCTGGGCACAGCAGAGACTGGTCAACTATAGCAAACTTTAGGAAAATGTTGCAAGCCAATCCTAACCTGTTTTGTAGCTTTCATGTTGGGTTCAGCAATCGGCCTGCTGGCCTCCTGCTCCTGAGTCAGCTTACCAACAGCCTGATTGCCCCAAGTCAATTAGTGCTTTCTTAGTCAGCTTGCTTCCTGCCTGCCCCTGCCTCTGTGTTGGCTAACCTCTGGTTTGCCAGCAATGAGTATAATGACCTCTACTTTGCTAGTCTGCAACCTACCCGCCCCAACATACCATCCATCCATCTATGCACCGCTTGATCCTCAATAGGGTCGCGAGGGACACTGAAGTCTATCCCAGCTGACTCAAGGCGAAGGCAGGTGACACCTGGACAGGTTGTCACTCTATCACTGGGCTTCACAGAGAGACAACCAAGCACACTCACATCCACACCTATGGACGATTTAGATTCCCCAATTAATCTCAGCATGTTTTGGACTGTGGGAGGAAGCTGGAGTACCGTCGGTGAGAACGCTGCACAGGGAGAACATGCAAACTCCACGCAGAAAGATCCCAGGCGTCCTAACTAAGATGCGAACTGGGGATCTTCTAGGTGAAGGTGCTAACTACTGAGTCACCGTGCAGCCCCAAAGCGTACCTTCCATACTGATAGCAGCCAACCAGGTAGCATCTGGCCTGCTAGCCATTAACAACATGACCAACACCAAGTCTGCTTCTGAGTTGGTCACCACCTCTCCTACACCTGAGCCAGCCAGCCTGTTCCAAAGTTTTCTCCTGCACTCAGCCAACATCACTCCTGCTCCTGGACTAGCTGATGCCCCTCCTGTTCCCAAGTTTATTTCCAGGTCAATCGACACATCTTCTATTGCTGGGTCATCTGATGTTTCATTTGTTCGTGAGCGTGTGGTTTAATCGGACTCTCCTGTAACTGGGTTGACTGATGTCTCTACTGTTCCAGAGTCTGTTCCCAAGTCTGAGTCGGCCATTACCTCTCTTGTTCCCAAGCCGGTTTCTGTGTCAGAGAAGGCTGACATTTCTACTGTTCCTGAGTATGCACCTGAGTTGACTGATGCCATGCCATTTCCATGGTTTACTATTGCAATTAGTTGTTGCTCTCGAGTCACATTCCTTCTGTTATTTAGTCAGTCGGTTGACATTTCCCTAGTTCCTGAGTCTGTCTGCAACAAAGAAGAGCAAAAAGACTTTCCCTGAGTGAGCAGATGATTCCTTTGTTTCTAACTCTGATGAGTGACCTGTTCTTGAGTTAGAGTCAGATGACATTTCTCCTGTTATTGGGGCTGTTCTTGAGTTTGATGCAGCTAGCATACCTCTAGTTTCTGAAATTGTTCCTGAATATGAGTCACCTGACAAATGTCTGTATTGAGTCTCCATGGCAGCCCTGTTTGTTTGCTTTGTTGCCAGGCTCTGCCTAAAAGATTTTCATTTAGTGTTGTCCTTCTTCAAGAACCTCCCTACACTACACTACACGCTGATTTTTTGAAGGGACATGTGAGAGTACTGTTAATTCCTAAAACCATACCAAATATAGATTATATAATCAAATACAGAAATCAGCTGTAAACTAGAAACACAACCAAATCTACACAACCCCATCCAAATCGAGAACAGACATCCAAATACAGAAGAGTATGCAAATATAAAAAACACAACCAAACACAACAATGCTACAAATTTAGAAAACCCTTTCAAATACAGAAATACATTGCAATTGAACAAAGAGCAACCACAGGGGGTTTGAACCTGAACACTACCCCTGGAGATGTGCACATCTGTGGTTGGTTAGATGTTGATGTGAATTTTCCTCCAAAACTGTGGCAGAATATATGAATTTTAAACATAAGGCTGATTAACTTCTGGGGGGGTGATTTTAATCAGGTGTTTGATATTTTCCTAGACAGATCTGGTTCTGGTGTTGTTAGACCACCAAGAATTTTGGAATCCATAATCCATATTTTTTTCTTTTGCTGCTTGTCCCAACATTTCACAAACCAAACAATACTTTCTGGTTAGCTTCAACCTGGCTGACAAGTACCTCAAGTTCAGTTTCCAAAAAGTTCCTCTTTGTTGCCCTCTTTGTCATGATAATGAAAGGTGAAGAGGGGGAAAAAATCCACTTGTTTTATAAAGAGGCGTGTTGTTGCCGTACATGGTGATTTGGAGGCGTTTCTGAAGGCAACGTACACGAACACAGTGGTTAAGAACAAGTGGGATTTATAGCACTGATGACTTACTGATGTGCGTACGACACTTGTACACATGTTTGATAAATACACATTTTTTTGTGTTCACACACTAAATTTCATTCATACGACAGAATTTAGAACATTTTCTACGTACTGATGATAAATGAGGCCCCTGGTTTGAAAGGTGCATTGCAGTGAAGTGGTGTAATTTTCTGAACTTACCAGAGTCTCTTGCACATCTCCTTTTATTTACCTTTATCCACTTAAACAGCTTTCACACAGGACGCACTGCGCTTGCTGTGGGTTTCAGCGCACAGCTCCTGAGGAGTCGCAGATTAGTGAGATTTCAGAAATTCCAGTGGGGCAATGTCACCGTCATCTCAAGCAAAAAGCTTTCAGTTTGATGCAAACACTTCAACAGCGAAGATGTAATTGTCCCATGTTAAGTAGCAAGCATTACTACTAGCCTTGCCAGTACGCAGCAATCGTTAGCACCGGTTAATTAAATTAAAATTTTTGTACATAGCGCCAATTCACAATATGTCATCTCATAGCACTTCACATAGCAAGGTAAAGACTTCACACCATGTCCTTGCGATTATGAAAACTTTTTCTCCCCGAGTCTCAATACAACTAGAAAGTTGTATCATGTAATTCAGAAAATTCAGTCACACAGCACTGGCTCTTCCTTCACTTTGCATTTCATGCAGGCGAGATGCCTCGTTTCTATTGGCCATGCAGTCCAATGTCATACCGCGCAGTGGTCAAAATTCAACCAATTTGACACGACGAGCACACAGTCTCTCTGACCTTCGTGCTACACTATTCTTCTTCTCTCCTCGCTTTGCACAGCAACAGCAAGATGATTGGGTTTCAGAGCGCGGCGGCGCCGGTTCTTCTGTGTGAAAAACCATTCGTCATTGTGTCAACATTACTGGTGATTATTTATCAAAAATGGTTTGAGCTGTCAGTAAAGGTCACAGCTTCTTACAGCTGAAGTATAGCTGCAGTGTGAGTGTGATGTTTCACATATGTGGGGATAGTATCACTATCAGCTTTCATTACACAAATTCCGTAATAATACTGTGCACCCCAGTTTAATGTCAGGAAGGTATGAGAAGGTAGAAGAAAACAGAGGGTAAGTAAATCCATGAAAAACCCGTCCACATAGGGGACGAGGACATGTAAAATGGTTAACTGAAAACTTCATGGAGAGTTCAGATAATTCAAGGAGGATTTTATTACGTATTCTGCACCAATGACACTCAATAATCAACTGTTGTGCTATGCATACACACTCAAGTCTGTGCTTGACATTGTTACTCTTTTGTTGTACGAACATGTTGCATGCCATTCCACTAGGGGGCTCTGTCACTCCTGTAGCGCATTTTATTGTTCAAGAAAAGAAACCAGGTTGCCGGCAGTTATCACGATGTAGTTGAATGTGGCAGTGGCTACATAAATTCTTGTGAACTAAACATGGAGTTACCTTTCGCACTAACAGCCATGGCCACCTCTGCCCGATTTAAAGGTGCAAAAAATATATTAACATTTTGCACATTCAAGAGGTGTATTTCTAATGTACCTGCAGTGTTATTCTTTTGCCCCTGTACAGTACAATACTGGACATTTTTAATGTTAAGTATTATGATTTTACTAATTATGTCTTGTGTGTGCATTTGTGTGTTTGTAGGTCTTTCTACTCTTCAAGTAATACTGGACACTGCAGCAGAGAAGAAATGGGTCGTCACAGCAATAAATGTAGGAAACCTAAAAGATGAAAGAAAAGATGAAGCCTACCGCTCCCTGTTTCAGGTACTGATATTCCATTCTTACACAGCACTGCAGGATACATAAAAACAGACACTATAAGACAAAAGGTGGTTAATCTCACCCACTAACGGAGGCTCAGTGATGACAGTTGGATCATTTTGTGATGCGTGTGTCATTTTATTAATTTAAGTTTTGTTGAAATCTATTTGTAATTAGCTACAAGGAAACTGTGCTATGGCACAGGTCAATACTTATGAATTACAAGCCAAGTAATTTCATACCAGCATCACTAGAAAATGTCGTTTTTCTGTTTTTGTATCGTAAACTCTGATAGGACGTTGAGCATTTTGTTTGAAAATCTGGGGTGTGCTAGAAATACGAAAGAGTTTTATACTTAGTACCAAATTACAAAGCTTATTGAGATATTACAGCTACATATCAGTTTCTGTATAGCAGGTTAATATGATACTTTTTGTGAAATAAAGCTTTACCAGTTTGCTGCTGCCCGCAGATGACAAGATGACAAGTCCAGTAATTTGTTGGAGACTCCTAAGCTGATTTGCCAGTAGTGTGCATTACAATAGCACGATAAAACAGAGAGAAGCTTACAAAAATGCATGTCACAAACTACCACACTGAAAATTTCAAGTTTCAAGGCAGTCAAGATTTTTTAAATTTTATTATTTATTTATTTTAAATGTGAGTTAGCCATTTTAATAAAAGCTCTAGATTCCCTGCCTGCAAATGTTCCATCAAAACAATTTCACTCATCACTCTTTTGAGGGAGCTCTGAAACCATCCACAACTACTGTGATTGGTATAAAGAAATTCAAGCAGGGCAGAGCATTTCTAACAGAATGATAATGAAGCGGCTAAGCGAAACTACCAAAATAGCAAAACTACCTGGTACAGGTCAGAAATGAATGTCATTGCACCTCAGGAAAATACCACGTATTATTTTCAGGGTTATGTTTCAACTGCAGGGCTGCACAAAATTAAAGACTATGAGACTATAGACATGCTTATCTGCTTTTCAGGACCTGGAGATCCGTAAGGAGCGACGCATCATCCTGGACTGTGAACAAGACAAAGTCAAAGACATCATGGAACAGGTTGATTCCAGTCTCATTACTAATCCATACTAGGGCTGGTCTGAATAGCAATTTCTGATATTCGGATATGTATTCGAACCAACGACCGGTGGGGGGCAAAGTGAATATTAAAATTGCTGTCTGGATGCCACCACAATGACCGAATATTTGGATATTCGGATATTGTGGTCCAGACCTAATTCATACTACCAGTATAAGTCAGCCAAAAGGGGAAATAATGAGGGGAGAATGGTAAGAATACCAGTAAGTTTCTTGTCTGCTACCTCCTCTGTATTAAGTTTATCATTTCTGTAACGCATTTGCTATCATCTGCCACATTATTACATCTATCCACAGTGAGGAAAAAAAAACTGCCTCTGTCGTATATCACATATGTCACATACAATACCAGTCCAACCATCTTCAAAGAGTTCCCACATATGCTGGGCACTTTGTGGCCAAGTTCTTGCTCCAAGGGAATCCAAATGAAACTTGGGATTTGTCAGGTATCTGTTTTAAATTTGTAAGGTGTTTACCCTCCTATGTGAAGTGCTATGGGATGACATCTGTTGTGAATTTCCACTATATAAATACAATTGAATTGAACTGAATTGAATTGAATTGGTGACTGGTGTCCTGTCGAAAATAGGGAAAATAAAGAATAGTTACATAAATAAAAATACACTCTTGGAAGAGGTGTGTCCAAACTTTTGACTGGTACTGTATGTATCTCAGAAATTTGTGAAGTTTTGATCAACTGCAGCATGAACATATAGACAGTGGTTTTCACAGAACAACACGAGGCTGGCAAATGTTTGAAAAGTACAGCAATGACTTTTCTGAGCATTTATATTGAACTGTTGTGCTTTATTAGTGATACACCTTGTTGTCTTTCCCCATTAGGTGATCACTATCGGCAGGCATGTCAAGGGATACCACTACATCATCGCAAACTTGGTGAGCAATTTTCCCATTTCTAGATTAGCCTGACCAAATGTATAATGCATGTATAATAATATATGACTGAAAAATAACAGTATATTTAAAATTCCAGTTATTTTATAAGAACTTAGACTGAGGTTCAACAACATATTTACAGTAGATAGCGGAGCAAGCAGTCACATTCATACAAGCTGCCACAGGAGGAAGAGGTAATCAGGCAGCATGTGATAGAGGAGAGGCCACTGAACTAATCATTTGTCAAAAGTACATTCTATTCTTTGTTGAAATTTGTTCTTTGTTGTTGATATTGTTTCAGGGTTTTGTGGATGGTGACCTCTCGAAAATCCAGTATGGAGGTGCGAATGTGTCTGGTTTTCAGATAGTAGATTTTGATGATCCCGTGGTGGCAAAGTTCGACCAACGATGGGAGGCTTTGGAAGAAAAGGAGTATCCTGGTGCTGATACACGGATCAGAGTAAGATTTAGACATTCAACATTACTTCCTATGGTAGTTTAAATGAGTATGTGTTGTTTTAGGAAACAGAATATGCTGTGTGATGATGACTGAAAACACTCAGATCGTACACGAATCCTTGGAGGTAGCCCATGGTTCAGGGCAGCAAAATTATGCTACTACTGAGTAACAAAAGAAAGTAAAATTAAAGTTAAAAAGTAATAGTACAAAAATTAATAGCATAGGGCCAGAGTTGTACTTTTCATGTTTGCAAGTACACAAGGTAGGCCAAAATTGTCTTCAGTGCACCATCACAATACAAGAACAAACTGTGCTTTCGCAAAATGTTTAGATTTACTGTACATGTGTAAAACAGAGTGCTCAAATTAGACACCGTTAGAAAGTAGTATAAGGCCAATGTTATATTTTCCACATTTGCAAGTACACCAGTGTCCACAAGGGTCGATGTGACATATATTTCGACATCTTTCCAAGTCCACAAGAGTTTGTGCTGCTCAAAAAATTGTGTACACAGAAAGTTTGCACACAAAGTCCACTGTAAACAGAAAGACTTCTGTTTAAAGTGCAACACGTGAAGACCATGAATGTGTCAATTTGTATCAGGTTCAGAACATCTAACAAAGCTACACCTTATTTCTCAATAATGTGTCCAAGGGGGATCATGTATAATGACAATAGAATAGGTCCCAAAACTGACCCCTGTGGGACACCATATTTGGCGGAGGAAAATGATGATGCATGGTGTTTTGGTGGATACACAGAACTTCCTGTTTGACAGATGAGATGAAAACCAGGCTAAAGCTGTCCCAGATATCCCTACCCACTGCATCAGTTCATCCAGCAGGATGCTGTAAGCCACAGTGTCAAGACTGCACTGAGGTCCGACGGCACCAAGACTGGGCACATGGCGTCATCAGTGGCCATTAAAAGATCACTGGTTACTCTGAGCAATGCTGTCTCGGTGGTGTGGAACCTCTGGAATCCAGAGTGAAACTTAAAAAAAAAAAAGTTTTCTAATGCAGCTAAAAGTTGATGACAGACGATTTATTTCAAATTTTTTTGACATTAAATGTTTGGAAATGGGTATGTAGTTTGAGGAGATGATTGTGTTGCTTTGAAGGAAACAAGCTCAGAAAAATAGCTTGTTATGGCAAGCTTGACCCAACTGTTATATTACACTAGTAAGTCTTTCATAATGTTGTGTATTTAGAGATCAGACTTCTTCCATCTGTGCTCTGCTTTTCTGCATTCCCTTTTACAGCTGTAAATGTTGTTGTTGGAACAGGACTTAGATCTGACCTTAAGAAGTCCATTAAGATTGAATTAATTACATTTTGAATTAAAACAGTCAGTTAAATGATTAGTGTTTGGATGTTCAGATTGGAATACACTCTGCTTATCAAATGCGGTGCAGAGCTTTGAGGCATTTTGCTCATTAAAAGGGCAACCATATGTGGAGCAGGGAGTGATGCTGTTAAAAATGCCAAACCGCAGCTAAAAACTATACATTGCGGGTCTGATATGGTCATTTCCAGTAATTCCACTGATGCTATGTACTCATTTGTTGTCTCTGTCTCTGTGTCTTTCAGTATACCTCAGCCCTTACCTATGATGCTGTCCATGTGATGACTGAGGCATTCCGCTTCCTGCACAAACAGAGAATAGACATGAGTCGTCGTGGAAACAGTGGAGACTGTCTGGCCAATCCAGCAGTTCCCTGGTCACAGGGGGTGGAGATTGAACGTGCCCTCAAACAGGTAACTGTCCAGGACAAATCAGGAGAGGACCCAGATGCAGACATGAGAGGCAGGCAAGTGAAAGTAACAAAAAAAAATGTTATCCTCTGATGCAGAGGGCCACATTAAAACAAGGCAAGGCACAGGAGTCGTCACTCAAATGCATGCCCACATTGTAGGTAGATAAGTTGAGCTCATGGTCATCATGATTACAAAAACGATTGCCTCTGTGATCATTTTTCAGCATTGTGAAATAAAAAACGTAACGCTCTGTCAGAGTTATATGACACTTAAACTGAAAACTTGTAAATCGTTGACTTAAACTTGGCACCTGGGTCATATTTGTCTCACATGCATGGTCTTACAGGTATATGAAAGAATGCTTTCTCATTGGATGCTGCAGTTTACGCTGTTTAATGCAGCACTCTTTGTTATCTGAGCACTTGCTTTACATAAAAAGAACTGTTGTATTTTTAAACCTAAAATAAACCTAATCAAATATGGACATAACTTTATTGTGTATTTTCATCCTGTTTCACAACTGACTCTCAAATCCTAACCAGCAGATGTACGCTAAAAAGAGAAAGAGATTTTTGGGGCATAGGGACATTTTATGTAAAATAATTACACTTGTGTAATTACTTGTTTTGCAAAATCAGATCAGAGAGGGAGCCTGAAATCCAAGGATGTTTCCTTTGCCATTTTTATTATGTAACAGTTATTATTCAACAATTATTAACAATAGCATTATTTTTTTCAGTACATACTTCAAGTAATGTGATGTGTGTGTAGGTGCGTGTAGATGGTTTAACAGGGAACATTCAGTTTGACCAGTATGGAAAGAGGGTCAACTACTCGGTGACAATCATGGAGCTAAAGAACAATGGACCTGTTAAGGTGAGTGAAGAATCAATTTGCAGAAATTAATACTATCATTGTATGTAGCAATTTGGAAGATACATACATATACATTCCACTCTGTATGTGTGTTTTCTTAGATTGGTTATTGGAACGAGGTGGACAAGATGGTGGTGACAAAGTCAGACCTTTACCCTAATGACACGATGGGAATGGAAAACAAGACGGTCATCGTTACAACTATACTGGTAACACATGAATGCAGAGAATTTTTCACAATTCCACCCAATATGAAGGTCCAGACCAAGCGAGAAAAACAAAAGGATGCAAGCTATTTTTGCAAGGATTTTTTTTTTTTCAATTTGTCAAACTATTGTCAATTGCTGTAGGAAGTCCCATGGCTTATTGATCAATGACATTTCTTTTCAACATGTTTCTAAAGTTCTGTTTAGTCATTGTCTGTTTATTCATGTTGTTACCGATGGACAATGAAGCTTTTATCATAAGTTACAAAGTAAGAGTGGAGGTCAGAAACATACCCATGGGATTAATAAATGGAAAACCTGTATTTTCTGCACCTCGAAAGGCAGAGTAACAAAATTGTGAGTGAGTTAACAGATTTTGTTGGTAATATGGAAAGCACACAACCACATGAAGAAAAGCATTTCATATGTCATGTTATTAATATCTGTGATAAAACATTAAACATGATTGTGTTTGTGTATATAGGAAGCGCCCTACGTTATGCTAAAGAAGAACGCTGAACTGTTTCAAGACAATGACCAGTATGAGGGTATGTCATGTTACATACTATAAGTGTGTTTTTGTGTGTAATGATATTTTTTAGTTTTAATTTACATATTTCTGCTTATGTGTTAAAACGCCGGAGAAGATACTCTACAGTCTTATTTCAGACCTGTAGTATTTCCATATTTAAATTATTTAACATTAAAAACAAAAATCTCTTATTCGCATCAGTACCCACAAATTAAAATGGCTGGAATTCTTTACAATTCTCACATGCAACACACAAACTATTGAAAGAGTTCACCACTGCTGATGGCTTTCTTTATTCGTATGTTTGTTTGTTTTTTTCAAACTGATGCTAGGTTACTGTGTTGACCTGGCTGCGGAAATCGCAAAGCATTGTGGCATACGCTACCAGCTAAGGATTGTGGGAGATGGCAAATATGGAGCAAGAGATGCTGAAACCAAGATCTGGAATGGTATGGTTGGAGAGCTGGTGTATGGGGTAAGATTTTGAAATCACACACACACACACACACACACACACACAATGATATTTGAGGACAATTCAGTATTGCATTGGTGAGGAATGGGGAGCAATCAGACAGTGTGCCAATATGTGATGTAAACGTTTACAGGAAGGTGGACAGGGAGATTATATGTACAGTTGAAACCAGACGTTTACATGCACTGTATAAAATGACATAAAACCTTTTTTTTCTCCCTGTCTGTCATTAAATCAGACTAAACTTTTCCTGTTTTAGTTCAGTTAGGATTACCAGAATTATGTCTATTTGCTAATTGCAAGAATAATGAAGTAAAGATTGTTTTTTGAGAATTTTTGACAACTTTTTTCAATGTCAGAAGTTTATATACACGAAGATCACTATGCCTTCAAACTATTTAGAAAGCAGAGATGATGATGATGATGTCATGGCTTTGGAAGCTTTTGATAGGTTAATTGACAATATTTGAGTTAATTGGAGGCACACCTCAAACACACTGCTTCCTTTTGTGACAACATGGAAAATCTAAAGAAATCAGCCAAGATATCAGGAAGAGAGTTGTGGACCTCCACAAGTCTGGTTCATGCTTCCACATGCCTGAAGGTTCCACGTCCACCTGTTCAAACAATTACACTCATGTATAAACACCTTGAGAAAGTCCAGCCACCATACCACTCAGGAAGGAGACGGGTTCTGTGTCCCATAGATGAAATGTTTTGGTGAGAAATGTGCATATTAACCCCAGAACAAAAGCAAAAGACCTTGCGAAGATACTGCTGAAGCTGGTGTGTATGATTTTATTTGGGATCACAGCTTCATCATATCAAGATCATATCACACTGTAAATGCAATATATAAAAGTGAAATTAACATGTTTTCAGGAAATGTGAAAAGCAAATTATCAAAACTAATGTAACTTGTTTAAACACAAAACAAACAAAAGGTTTTTTTGGTCAGCAGCAGTGGCAGTAAATGAAGTCCATGGATCAACAGGTGTTGTAGTGGTAAACATGCAAAAAAAAAGAGAGGACACATGGTCAGTGTCAGCTGTAGGAAGGGTCTGTTATCTCAACCAGGAGTCCAGGTGAAACTGATGAATTCACATCCCTCCTTTGCCTGTCATATATTTGCCGAGCATGACAATGCAAGAGGCGTCACATCAGATATAGAAAAAATATTAAAATGTCATAATTGAATTTTTTTTCTTCTTTCCAGCAACCAACACATGTCCATGAAGAGGTCACATTGTTAAACACTGTCACATTGTCTTTGTTCTCAAACAGAAAGCAGACATAGCAGTTGCACCACTGACCATCACTCTTGTTCGGGAAGAGGTGATAGATTTCTCCAAACCCTTCATGTCTTTGGGAATCTCCATCATGATTAAGAAGCCGCAGAAGTCCAAACCAGGAGTCTTCTCTTTTCTGGACCCACTGGCCTATGAAATCTGGATGTGCATTGTCTTTGCCTACATAGGAGTTAGTGTTGTACTCTTCCTGGTAAGTAAGCCTGTCTATTTGTATTGATGTGCTTTGTATTCACTCTCATGGGTGGTCTACTGTAACCATGGCTGTCAGGGGTTGTAAATATTGATGTGTTAAGAACATGCATCAATATTGTTAAGAAGTGTTAAGAACATGCATCAATATTGTTAAGAAGTGTTAAGAACATGCATCAATATTGTTAAGAAGTGTTAAGAACATGCATCAATACTGAATTGAATCCTTGAATCCTTGAATTATATCTGAATAAATTTTTGGTCCAGGCAATACATATATGGATCATTTTCTGTTGAAGGCACACTTAAAATGTGTGTGTGCTATAACATGGACATGAAATAGACAACATCACATGAAAATGTTGTGTCTTTGAGAATCTGGGCTTGCATTTCATCATATAACCCAGGTACAATGTTTTAGCTAATCAATACACAAGGCTCCCACAGTCTAACCGCTCTCTCATTGCATCATTTAAATATTTAAAGGATGTAGTGTCTGCTTCACACTTAAATCTAAGGCATCTGGGAACCTCGATAACTTGTCATACGATTATACACCTAATTTCATAGTAACGTCAGGCTACAAATGCTGTACAAAACAAAGCAACCTCATTGAAACTGACACAGTTGTCATCACATTACCCAACTGTGATCAAATGATGACGGGTGGTCGTATGTGTAGATTAGATGGTAACAGCCATCCATGTTTAACGATATTCTCTGGTGTCAAATATAAATGTCTTACTTGATTTTTCTTTGGTCTGCTGACTCATAGTTGATTATCTTTGATCCTTTGCACGGCGATGCTGTGAATGCTATGATCTTGTGCGTAAAATAGTCTGATCTTTCTTAGTGTCACTCGTTCTGTTTGCCAGTCCTTGCTGTTTCACTAAAGTAGTGATCTGTACAGCTGTCACATGGGATGTCACATACAACTGCAGTCTTCTTCTTTTTCTATTTTTACCCCAGAAATATCTAGGATATGCTGGACAGTATATCTTGCTGCAAAATTCCACACTGGGTGGTGGCACTCAGTGCCTGAAACCAGACACAATGACCCAAAACTGTATCTGCCTGGTTTACTGTCACAACAAAATGACAAAGGTGCAGATAATTTCAGGTTTAGTTCAGATCTTTCTTTAATATTGGGGGTCTCTGAAGTCAACAAGTCTGCAGACAAGGATGTATTTGAGGCTACTGTTGGAATTAGATTTTTACCAACTAACTGAAGAAGCCTCTTGGATGGGAGGTGAAATGTATTCAAGAGTCTAAAAGAGAAGTTCTACTGAGGATCCGAGGAAAACAATTGTGCATTTTGTTTTTTTCCTAGATTTTTTACAGGTCTTCACATAGATAGTCTGTGCTGTCAAAAATACACATACAGCAAATCTAATATTTGGTTTGATTTTCACCTTACTTATGGGCTCTTGGTAGCTATCTACAAGTTTCTGGTAAGCTTGCGGTTGTATCTTTGACTGCTCCTCTTGACAGAATTGGTACAGTTCAACTAAATTTGTTCTGACAGACGTGTTTCTTTAGCACAGTCCACAGGTTCTTGATGGGCTTTCAGTCAGGACTTTGGGGAGATCAGTTTAAAACCTTAATTCTAGGCTGACTTAGCCATTTATTTGCCACTTTGATGTGTGTTATGTTGTTGGAACAGCATTTGTGACCCAGACTTCTAGGTCATGATTTTAGGTTGTCGAGGTTAATTGGTGATTCTAAACTGTCCGTAGGTGTGAATGTGGGTGTGCTTGGTTTTCCGTCTCTAAGTGTCCCTGAGAGGTTGGACATGAACCAGCAGAGGGCAGATCCTGAGATTCCAAGCGCAGTGACTGTGAAGACGAGGATTTGGTGGTTAACTGTGTCAAAGGCAGCTGACAGATCAAACAGCAATAGAGATGAAGGCTGTCCAGCAGCTCAAGCAGATTGCAGTGATTCTGTTACAGATATTCAGACAAAAACCACACTGATTCGGCTCATACCGATTGTTGTTAGAGAGGAAAGTAGAGACTTAGATGAAGACAGTTCGCGCAAGGATTTTAGACAGGAAGGGCAGGAGTGAAATTGGTCTGTAGTTTTGAGGACTGTTAAGGTAGAACAGTACTATTTAGGTGCAGACCATTTACCATAAGTGCGGTCCATAGGCATGCTGAGTGCTGTAATAATGCGTATGAATGGAAAGTTGAAGGAACAGGTAAAAAAAGATGCACAAGCAACAGCCTTGACAGGATTGCAAAACTGATGCAAGAACTCGAGGGCTTCATAAAGAGTTGACTAAGGCTGGTGTCAGTTCACCAAGAGCCACCAAGTCCAGACGTCTTCAGGAGCTACAGTTGTCTCATCCCTAATGTCCAGTCACTCCCAACCAAGTGGCAATGTCTTAAGCATTTTACCCGGGCTAAGGAGAACAAGAAGTGAACTCTTGCTTAGTAGTCAAAAGTCCTCTTTTTAGATGAAAATAAAATTTGCTTTTTATTTGGAAATCAAGGTCTGGAGGAAGAGTAGGAAGGTACAGAATCCAAGGTGTTTCAAGTCGTGTGAAGCCTCTGCAGTCTGATGATTTTTAGATGCCATGTCATCTCTCTGTTGCTTGTTTATTTCTTAAATAGCATACAAATGCCTCACTGGAATATTTCAGTTCCTATAAAAAGAGTGTTGGAAATCTAAAATATGATATTTCTATTGACATGGAAATGTTATGCTGCTTTAGGTATCCAGGTTCAGCCCTTATGAGTGGACGCTAGAGGAGCCCGAGGATGGAGCGTTGCCACTGACAACTGAATCCACCAATGAGTTTGGAATCTTTAACTCTCTTTGGTTCTCATTGGGTGCCTTCATGCGACAGGGTTGTGACATCTCACCAAGGTTGGTATTTCAGTTAAGCTACGACTCTTCACTCCAGATTGGTGTTGATACTGTCAGTGGTGCCACTCTGGATGTGTAGTTAATATTTAGTTTGTTATTATGCACTCCCTGAGTAGTTTATCAGGAACATCATACTAGTACTGGGCAGGACCTTCCTTTTTTCATAGTGCCAGGCCTTGATGGCAGGGACTCAACAGAGATGCTGGAAAGATATTTTTGAAATTTTGCTCTGTATTGTAGTATTATCACATCACATGGTTTCTGTAGCTTTGACTCCTGTGAACATCTGAAAGGAATGTTTCTAGCACATTTATGCTGCCAACTTCCAGTTTTCCCACATCTCAAAGGTGTTCCACTGGGTTCAAATCAGATTGCAACACTAAATTTGACTGCACTGAAATGCATTGTCCTGTGCATGAAACCAGTCTGAGATAACACTTTGTGGTGGTAGCCATTAGAAGATGGTAGACAGAGGCCATAAAGGGATGCACATGGTCAGCAACTACACTCAAATAGGCAGTGATATTCAAAAACCCTGATTGATTGGTTCTAAGCAGTTCTAGGTGTAACAAAAGAACATTCTCTATAGCATTACAACACCACCAACAATTTAGACTGTTAACAGATGTGTTCTATTTCCATACAGTGCTTAACAAATTTATTAGACCAATACCCAATGTGCGTTTTTTGCCAGAGCTGCCATACTTAACAGTATTGGTAATTACCAAAATATTTTTTTATGCTTCTGTAATGGTTCACATGGAATGTTCTACAAATATATTTAATTTATTTCTGGTATGTAAAGATGGAGAAACCCATCGTGACATCACCAAAAGGTATGCTGAAGAGTGGTTTAGAAGTTAATTGTGATAGCTCCACCTAACGCCTGGCTAATCCAAAAAATAAACAAAAAAGTGGAGGTAGGTTGTGTAAATGGCTCTGGGGCTGTTCTGTGATGGTACCCACCTCGCACTGAAGGTGGCCACACTCTTAGTTTCAGTTATGCATAACCTTAAGCACTCCAACAGGGTAAGTTCTTACAAAATTCACCCACCGCAGAGTTGACATGAATGGGGAAATTACCTACCGAGAACGAAAGCGTAGTTTGTGCCAGACGTTTTGACTTACTTTCAGAGCCAGCCTGAAGTGGACATTCAAAGAACTGCAGTTTTTCACACTTTAATGTTGGCTTCATTTTTCTGTCCCAGAGGTTGTTGCTTGATGAAATGTTACCATTTTGCATTAGCAGTGACCATTTTTGTAGAAACTGCATGAAATGTAATTGTATCCATCCTTTATTTATCCAGGACACTGAGGTACAAAATCTCTTCTCCCAGAGAGTGCTGCTCAAGATGTCGCCACAATTTCACAAATTTCAGTTTCACATAAAAAAAAATATTTTTACATTAAAATGCAAATAATCTGTGAAAGTCAACAGAAAGAAAATAGTTAAAGAAGAAGGACGTACAGGCCATTAGAGCAGTATCCATAACACATTTCATCTCAATTAAGGATTATGTAAAGCCGCAAGATGTTTCTTCAGGCCAGTCTTTAAAGGGATTTTAAAGGTATTAAGAGGGAGTGTTTGTAAGTTAATAGTGTTTTGCAGCTTATTCCATGCCCAGGGTGATGTTTTTTTAAATAAAATAATTGACATCTGGCATAGTACTGCTGACATAATTAAGCAATACCAAAAGAAGATGTGTGCAGGCAGTATAGTTTGTCATTTACAATAATTTAGCCATTGAAAAAAAAATAAAAACACTGGAACTTTGTGTCTCTTTATTGCCACGGAGGGAAGGAGCTTGAGGGGAGGGGCAAGGAGCGAGTAATTTACATATCATTTACATATCACCGCCACAGTGCCCTGTGTTCACAACGATGGACTGTATTTTTACTGCAATGGTGGATTGTGGAGCCTCCCAATAGTTCATGGAAGATTGCAGCAAGTACTAACAGCACAACATAGGAAACCAATTCCAGTGCACGTTTACAAGGTAAGACGTTTAAAGAATATGATAGAGGGGAGAGGTGATGAAATTAGATTATCCGTTTTAAAGGGCAAACTAGTAAAGTAGAGTCAGTGTTGCTGGTAGATAGATAGATAGATAGATAGATAGATAGATAGATAGATAGATAGATAGATAGATAGACAAGTAATCATACTAAACGCCTTTTCTATTATAGTGTTATATTAATAATTGTGATCGTTTATATTAACAATCTGTGTTTGTATTTTCGAATGGATTGTGTATTTTTTTTCTTGTTTTGCCTGTAAAGTACATTGTAAACTTGTTTTTAAAAAGTGCTGTATAGTAGTGCTGTACAGAAGCAAAGGCTGTTGATGATCACAATTAATGAAGTTCAGTAGCTTAAGTTTGGGAAACTCCTT
>NW_007580244.1:42145-53246 GCF_000690725.1 Stegastes partitus | reverse complement strand
TTTTTTTTCTGGCACCATTTCTGCAAGATCTCCACCGTTTTTCTACAGCTAGCTACTTTGATACTCAACCCAGACCAAATAACCAGCAAAATATAGGTGAACTGGTCCAACCAGGAAACACACACGAGTAATTCTTACACAAAAAACTTTGTGTAAGAAGTGGCAAATGTGACAAACTGTCAGTGGGTATGTTGGGCATTAATGTTAACAAAAGAGGGATGCACTACTACAGCTGCAGTGATTGGTTAATGCACTAATAAATTACCCATAACAGAATTATTTAGCAGCTATTCGGACAATCGTTCAATGACTGCAAGACTGAGCATTTCATGAAATCGCATTAGAAAATGCAATAAATGACAAATAACTGATAAAATAATTTCAAGAGAAAGGTTCTGCAAGAAACTTGGACTTCAGTTTCCACCTGCACCAGCTTAACTCAGCGTTATAGACACACCCTCAAATTCAATGCATAAACAAGATGTCACTAGGAACACCCTCACCACAATGTGTTACCTCAGCAGCTTGTGTGTGTGTGTTTTATTGCTTAGTGGTCGTATCAGTACAGTGTAGCATAACCGGACTAAATAAGGGCTGGAGGTTGCTACTGCTGACACACAAACCCTTACCCTGGGAATCACACAAACACCAAGACTCCAGGTGGCAGAAACACAGACCCAGGTTCAAGTGTAACATATATCTAATCCGGCAATGTAACCGTGATCAATACCAGTGTCGATAAAAGGAAAGACGAGTGAAAAGGAGGAGATAATTAATGAACCAGGAAACAGAGGTGGAAAGGAAATAGCAGTGAAGGAAAGAAGACAATCAAGAGGAGGTGATGGAGAAAAGCAAGGGGTGGTGAAGTAAAAGAAAGGAGGAGTTACTGAAGACAGAGGAAGCAATTATAATATCATAATAAAGTATGAGGCGATCATAAAAAGGTTTAGAAGGATTGAGGGAAGTAGTGTGGGAAAAGAGATGCAGCTGTGTCACAGTATCATGCAGTCCTTTGGGAGGCAAATCCAAAAACACATCTGTCAGTCTCAGAAATCACAAACTACAACTCGGAAAAAACACAGAAACACACACACAGCTGCCGCACATGTCCCCTGACACAACTCAGCAGCTGCTGAGCCACACACACACACACACACACACACACACACACAGAGAGAGAGAGAGAGAGAGAGAAAGAGACAGAGAAGGAGGAGAACAATCCGTCCTATCAACAAACGTCTGGGTGAGACGACAGCTCGCATCAGTCAAAACAGCCACCAAGACCACACACATCTACCATCTGGGTCGCCTTTCTCACCACAAACTGAAGACTCTGGAGTTACCACGGCGACCAAAACATGACATGCCAGTCAGTCAGCTGATGAGCCTGTCAAGTCGATGCGGCACACGCGATCAAGCCAAGTTTCTGGATGAAACTTTGTCAGTAACGTTCTCATCTTTGCAGATGCGGTGGACAAAAGAAGTTTCAGTTTAACATCACTGCAGCTTCAACATCAATAATAAATACACAGATATTTAGGAAACAGGCATGGCACAGATTGGTGCATAAAAAAAATCCCCCGAATGCTGGAACTGAAATGCTTGATGCTTCAAATTTCCTATGGGACAGGGTCAATCAAAACATTGTCTCTGGAAAGCGCACAACAAATGGCAAAGCTGCTGCTTAGGGTTGCATTAGATTTACAAGTGAACACATGCTCTGTATATCTCCCTGTTGCTGCTCACCATGCATAATATGCACTCAGTCAATACTCATAGTCCTACACTCCAATTTGCATACTATGCCTCTGTTGCACAACCTACAAATGCAAAACTACATATTGGCGATTGTGCAAAATAACCATACATTTTGTGAATCCCATCTGCTATACTGCCCAGTCATACTACTCATATACTTCACTTTACTTTGTCCCTTGCACTACATGCTGTATGTTTACATGTCAAACCATGAAGACACAAGATTTCCTCATGTCTGTGTATTTCGTATGAGGCTGAGAGGAGTGATTTACCAGTGTACCTAATACAGTTGGCTCTGGTTGTACAAACAGCTGTAGGAGGATCATTCAAGGAGGAAGAATTTCTGCTGCTGATGCAGAGGAACTGCAGACAGGTCTGTGTGACTGATGTGGATGAATAAATTATAGGGTGCTAATTTTCAGCATGCAGATTTTCTTTCATTTAAAAGGCTGATTACTGCCTGTCTCTGCTTCTCACTGGGAATACGGATCATTTATGCGATACTGTCATCTGATTTTTTCTATAAAGACTTTCTATTTATTAGGTCACCTCGTGTTGTTTGTCAAGGTTGCACTGTGAAATCTTTTACAATAATCTCAACTTACTTTACATTCTGTTAGTTATTGCAACTGATATTCCAAGATCCTTGCTTTAGACTGAGTGAACTACCTGATGTTGGTTGGCTGCCTGGAAAAGGCCAAATTATCAAATTATAGACCGAGGGCTAAATTATACATCAGTATGTCTGCAGAACTTTGTCACGTCGTTATATTTATAGTTTGGCATGTTGACTTCATAGCAACAGACGCCAAGCCGCGCTGAGGTTTGTTTACATTCTGTGACAGAGATCACTTTGCGAAAAAGGACTTTTTTTTTTTTCATTTCACTGTTCTGAGACAGTAAAGGAACAGAAGTGGTCGAGGTACGTCCTGTGAAAAGAACAATGGAAATACTAGGACAATAAAGTATACCTTTGAGTGTTTACTAACTGTTTTGATGTCACTGGATTAGTATCTGCACCAAAACACTGTGATTTCAAACTGTGGCATCTTTATAAAACTTAAAGAACCGCAAAATTTTAACAGGTCCACAAAAAAGTAAATGGCTATCTCTTGCCATTACAGCTTTAAACATACATGGAAGAATGACCCCAATCAATGTCACAATGCCAGATATATTGGTCAATATCCTCTCATTCAAGCAAATTCTTATTGATTAGACAATAATAAGTGTTACTTTTATAAGGAGAAAACCTCTACATCAAGAGCCTTCCAGGACAGATCTATTATTTTTGGTGAAGGGAGGAAGAGACTACCTGTGAACACCCCCACACTTTCACAACTTTGAGCTCAATCTTAATGGAGACTGCCAGGTTGAACTTATTTAACCTTTACTGGATGCTTCCTCACAGTCAGCCCCAAACTAACTGATAAACAACAGTTCACACATCACAGCTCAGCAGCCACCATGGTAGATCATCTAAAAATGGTGGACTTTCTTGTCTGTGGTATATTCCTCAATATTTCCTGTGGTGGGATGACCTGATGCTATCGCTCTAGTTTCAGAAACCATGTAAATATCTGCAGGTGCATGCTGGTCTGCACCATTTCACTAAAGCAACCAAGTTAAAGTTATTGAATATGCTGCAAATAGTGCTCCAGGTAGAGTGCACTCAGTGCACTGTGGCCCATTTAGTTCATCTAGAAATCTTTATCCCCCCCGCAACCAATTGACTGCCTATAGAATCGCTCGATTTCAGTCCACCAAGACTTTCTTTAGTCAACTGTAGCACTACCAGCTATCTGAGATGCAGGTACATTGTAAGACATCACTTAAGTCTCAAGAAAAAAAAGATACTGCACATGGCTCTTGCTCAGCATCACAATTGATTGATCACACTAAGCTTTTGGCCCCTGAGTCTTCATATAGACTGTTTTTCACTCTTGTTTGTACCCAATGCACACTTTTGACGACGGCCTTGAAAGGCCAAAACATTGGCATGATAAAATAAATTGTGATGCTAAGCAAGAGTGGTGTACAGGATGTTCTGAAATTAAAGACTGAAATTGAAAAAATAGAAAGTCGGCACCACAAAGATAAGAGTTGATTAAAAATAAAAAAAGAGCAACTGAATAGATAAACTTGCTAATGTTTTTTTGTTTTTTTTTAGCCAAGCAAAACAGGGCATCTTTGTTTATCAGATGGTCAAAAAACAGGAAAATGCATATATTTCAAATAAGGAGTGTTTACTGTGTGCAGACCGATCATGCTTATTATCACGCACAATCACATCTAAAGGCCCATTCTGAGTCAGGAAAACCCCTGACAATCAAAATATGACAAAAATAGCAAATAATATCGATCAAAAACAAACTCTAAAACACAAACTCACAGGAAATTGGCAACATATCTACTATAAATGGTAATTTAATAAATTAACCCACAAATGAACCCAAGAATGATAGTTACCAAACATTTATAAACTTAAGTTGTATTTGTGCAGCTGCATGATATGTCTGTGAAAAGTTGTTACGACGACCTGCAGATATATTGATGGAGCTGTGGGTACTGGGTTTAACGTCAGACGATAACATGCCTAATCCACAACCAACCACCACAACACTGGACTCACTGTCCACAGGATATGTTTAAGGCCATGCATCCAGGCCTTTTCAGCCATAATGCTAAAACTGTCACATTTGCATGAATTATGTCTTAAAATGTATCGGACAAAGTACGGACTAGAGATGATAAGACTTTCACACAAACACCAGAGTTGTTGACGCTGACGTGGGATAAAGATCTCAAGTTAAATCCTCATTTACCACACTCACAACAGTGCTCCTCATTGGTTAGTCCCTGGTCGCCACAATTTCAACAAAGCTAAGACATGCAATAGTAGTTATAAAGCAAATCGTTAAAAACAGACTGAATTTTACCACATTTGCTACAGAGAGATTTAAGTTTAGTAAAAATGATCACTGATGGAAACGTTAAAGTACCTCTGTGGAGATTTGAAGCTGTGAGGGCTGCATGTAACCGAGATGACCGACGTGTTTACTGAAATGTATTTACTTCTTGCCCCACTTTAAATCTTAAATGCATATATTACATCTATACAACTATTTGGTTTCATTGAAGTTAAAAAGCATACCGCTGGGTTTTTGAAAAACACTCCTCTAATAACTTAAAACCATTCTGATCAAGAATATGTTGTCGGACTATATCCTGCAGTCCAGGGTGCTGCAAATGCCGAAACGCCATGATCTGTTTTTAATGATATAACACAGTCTTGTTAATGTGTATGACAACAGAACAAATAAAACCAAATGAACACTGACATAGCCATAAACAGCTTTACAGTTACATATCACTGTACAGCACATTTCTTTCTTTCTTTCTCTACTTTAAGCCTTTACTGTACTACTTTTGTGTTGCAGAGCGAAGAATACGTTTCTCTTCAACTTAAAAACCTGGGTTGTTTTAGAAAACAGCGGTACATCCCCAAAACTCAAAAGATTCTTCTAACCATGTGGAAAACAGAAGCACAGACGGCTGCAAACACCATACATCCATGGTAGTTTCATACTTTTACAAACTTGTTTAGCTTGTTGATATAAACTAATGAAGGCACATGATATTTAATTTTTGACCATGTATAAATTTAGCATTACATATGTCATTTCCAGCAAGTATCGCTGTTTGCAAGGAAAGAAAAATTAGCCTTAATCTTTGGAAATGATTAAATAATTGCACATCCAGATGCACAGAAGACTTTCGAATATCAGAAAATGAAAGAGGCACTGACTATGGCTAGGTTATCAAATGATAATTCCATAGTTACCACGTCCAAAACTCTGGAAAAGCAGAATCTGTTTCCATAGAAATCAGGTAGAAGTCAGTACAATGTCAGACTTCTGGAGAGTGGAACAGAAAGCAAGCAGTCAGAGGAACTAACCTTTCACTGCTGTTATATTGAACCCAGATGACTAGTGTTCGTGGACGGACAGCTTGTTTACAGCAATACCACACAAACCACCACATCCTCCCTAAAGCCAGCAGTCACTATGAGAGGTACGGATGTGTAATAACAGAGAGGCATCCAAGTGACGGGTGGCAGCCTGCCTATTGACTGATATTAAGACCATTAGTAGGGCAGCATGATAAGGCAGTCTGCATCAGCAGGATGACAACAAATAAACAGAGAAAGCAGCGTGGTCACCATCACACCCAGAGCAGCTGAAGCCACCTCATTAACCTCTCAAAGCTAAACCTCCACAACATGCCAGGCAGTAATAACAATCTGGTTACTCCGATAACCTGTCACGGAATATTACACTAGGAAGTCCAACCCCGAGCTAGCGTCAAGCTAATGAAACTTTTAAGGAGCCATCTCTTTATCTTGAAAACGACACCGGCCAAGCCTCCGATGATAACCGGATCATACCGTTAGTCGGTGGTGCTGTAAACTGGCAGCAGTGTGGCTAGCTGCCACATAACACGTTTATAGACACGGGTACCATATTAGTTAGCGTTAGCTGTCAGACTGGCCAGCTTCTTGACCTTAGCCTGACAACATGCTAGCTAGCTAAGTCAGCCACACTCATTATAAATCAGCTCAGAATCAAAACAAAAAGCTCACACTGCCTCATGTCATCTTGCTCCAACACTCCCTTGTTCTTTAACGGATGCTCCGTGTGTCGGACTCCGGTGGAAAACACTGACGAGCGTCCGACTCGAACTGCCGTTTAAGTAGCCGCTCATGCTAACGCTAGCGGGCTAACATCACGGCTTGCCGTTACGCAGTGTCTCCGGTTAGAGGCACCGAGCTGTCACAATAACAACACACCTTCAGGATCACCGAGCGGACGCCGAGCACACTTCGCCGAGGTCAGGGTGGAGCTGCTTCAGAGACCGGAGAGCTTCATAGATGTCGGTCCACGGTACCCAAACTCATCAGCGGCGGAGAAAAACATCCAGCAGGCTAACGTCATTACAGTGAAGCTAACGCAGCCTGTTTGCATTTTACAGTTCATTTGCATTCGTGCGACGCTTTGGCGCCACCTACCGCCTGTAGCTGGATCTGCCACCTTGGGGATGGAAAAGAACAACTTCAGTTGAGCTTAAACAGTATTTGTATTATTCAAATAGTATCATATTCAGGGTAGATTCTCCATCATTCAGGTCAGATTTATTTTATTTTGTTTTCTTACTTTTTTTTATTGCATGGATCAGTTCCTCCATCCTTGTGCTTTTGAGCCTTCATTTTTAACATGATGTTGCTGGTAGGGTGCATTGTTTGGTTGTCTGATGGTAATCCTAAGTGAACTTTGCTTTGATTTTCGAAGTTTCACCTCCCTTGAGGATACCTTAACATGGGCACCTTGTTTACAGGGGAGCTCCACTGGAAATCCTGGACTGGCGCACAAAACCCAGAAGTCATAACAACTGAATCTCAGTTATGGGGCATCTTTATTTTAAAATCAGACACCATATGCCACCATATAGACACACTGATTCATTCACTTCAAATATCCTCATATTCAATACTTATTTAAATGTTAACAATTGTAAAATATAACTAGCTTTCTTTGCCATCACAGTAACTGAATTTCAGTTATTGTTCTGGTTTTTGTTGTTGTTGTTTTTTTGCTTTTTTTTTTTTTTACAGATGCTCCTGGCAAAATGGTATACCTTAATTGGCAAAATGGGACACCATATATTTAGAAGAAAGTAAGTAATGTCAATATTTTATAATCTTTAAATAGTCATACAAGAGTACAACAACATAACCAAAATACTTATGTTTGATGTTGAAAAATAAGAATTTAAATTTTTGCCCTTCTGTTTTTATTTATTTATTTCTTTATTTTTATTCCAACAGGGCTTTCAAAACTATTTTGAGTATGGCCACTACATAGAGCTTATTCATTCACTTAAAATTATTCATATATTAAATAATTATTTAAAGTCTTGCATATAGCTAGTAGAAGAAGTAAAATAGATCATAGCTTTTATCAGCTTCATAATAAGTTGTCCTATAAAGGCTAAATGAAAATTGTGAATATGAGAGATAAGAAATTACATCTTTTTTTTTTTATGGGACACCTGGCAAATTGGGACCGTTACGTTTTGCAATGAGTATCTTCTGAAGAAATACATAAAATAACCCAAAATCAGACTTTTTGCGAGCTTTATACAAGTGGGCTTGACATAAAACCTACTCTGGTAACTGAAACGACAGTATTCTGACATTAAAATTGTTAATCTCATAAAAATCTAAAGGCAAATATTGACTATTTGATTCTAATTTATTTTATAATGGGATGTAATTATGTACTAAAATTTCCAAAATAAATTCTATACTCATTTAAAAAAAAACACACATTTTTGTTAGTGAATCATTTTGTCTGTTTTTGTTTTTTAAGGATCAAAAAATACATGCTCTGTTAAAAGGAACCCCATTTATAAATAGGACCAAAATACAATTTCTCTTCAATATGGTATCAGAAAGCTTGTTGGAACTAAGAAGACACAACATGTTCACCTACTGAGAGAGTTAGGAGCTGAGGCAATAACTGGAATAAGTCTGTAACTTGTTGCAGAATACAGGAATGCATCCCATTTTAACGATACTCATTATGCTGTGGTTTCTTATTTTACACTTGATGCTACTAATTATCTGATGCTAATACAGGTACAGTTTAGTTAATGGCCACCATTCAAAATAGAGGAGCTGTTGGTTGTTTATTCATTCATTCATTGTTTAAGGAGGGGGAAAAATCTCCTGGAGGCAAAACATCCAGAGTTTATTTATGATTTCAACCCTGCAAATTCTGATCATGTGTGATGATAATTTATCTAACTCTAGCAACTTGTGGTACAATTTTTAAAAAAGTGTTTTTGTCACTACTAAGAGGTCACATCTCTAGAAGGCATCTATATACACAATAATATCATTGCTGCAAACATCTCAAACAGGAAATTCTTGATATGAGTAAATACGTGCAACTCTCTCGCTTTGGAGATGTTTACTTGCTGCTGTTTGATGCTGCAGGACTCAGAGAAAAAAGACTCTGACAAACAACTGGAAGCAAAAAACTAAAAGAGCTGTTAAAGTCATGTAATGTCACTTTCACTTGCACTCGAACACTGTAGCTGTATTCACTAAAACTTTGGTGTTGCAGTTTAAGTGAATGACTGTAGGGTCATATGCATATCAAGAATCCTCCTCAAGACACAAGTTAGAGCGCCGACTTTCTCATCAGCAGGTGTTCAGTGCAGCAGGTGTGAGGAGTCCTGGGTCGTGCTCTCCTGCTCTTGCTACTCCACATCTGTTGTTGCGTATAGACTCAGATCAAACTAGTGTGCCAAAGCAATAAAACAGTTTATTTTTCTCTGGAAACCGTCCTGCAGGGGTCAAAATAAAATCTGTGACCTCACTATGACCATGAATGAATTATGAGCCCTGCAAAAGAGCTCCCACTGGTCCCACGGAGGACTGACCAACACACAGATGTGACTTGTGGTTGTGTCTCCAGACGTGATTTTGTATATATTTTTGTCCCATTTTGTATAATTTTGTGTCTCTCCATGGGTGTTTTCTTGTCCCATGTTGCACCTACTGGTTCTAATTTTAATTGTTTAACATCCCTTTGTGCTAGTTTGCCTCTAATGTTGGTCATTCTGTTCAAATTTTGTCTTATTTTGAGCATTTTGCTCTTCAAAGACATTCTGTGTCTCTCTGAAGTCATTTTGTGTGATATTTGCTTTGTTTTGTCTTACCTTGGTTGTTTCATATCTATTTTGTGACACATTTGGTGCATTTTGTGTCTTTTTCTGGTTGTTTTTTTTTGGTCCAGTTTTGGTAAAGTGACCTCTGTGTGGCCATTATGTGGCTCTTTAAGGTCATTTGTGTTGGTTTGTATTTATTCTTGGCCATGTTATGTCACATTTTGGTTGTTTTTGTATGTCTTTGTAACCTTATCGTCTCTTTGAGCTCATCTATGTTTAATTTTGAGGGTTTTATGTCTCTTTATGGGAACTATATTCTGGAATAAGACCAGAAGCCATTGTTTCTTTGGGTCCTTGTGGCCTGTTTAGTATCTGTCCATGAGTATGACTCCCTTCATTTCATCAGTTGTTATAATATTAAAATGTTGGTTTTATGTGTAAATGCTTTCATGTACTTGCAATCTCAAAGTGGGTATTTTCATACTTATACATTTATATACAAACATAATATCTCTATTTTATGTGCTTATTGTCCTTTTCATAGCAATTGTAGTCTAATGAAAGAAACACTGCTTTTATAATATAATATTTACTAAGCCAACTTTAAATTTATGTAGTTTTCATTGAGGGCTATGATGTCATACCTTATAACATTTGCATTTTCACCACAAATAACACGATGCTTTCCATAAATAAGTAACTTTACACAATTTTCATCTTATGCAAGACATGATATCATATAAATATAATATTTTAACATGATTGATTAAAGTTGGTGAAAATACGAGTAAACATTGTATTGTTTTTTGTTTTTGTTTTTTTTTTTAAAAAAGGGTTAAAAATCTAAAGAAGTGACCTTTCAGTGTGAGTTTGAACAAATTATCAAACTGGTATTAAACAAATAGATAAACACAATTAAAAAGACACTATTTAGCTAAAATTGCATTACAGTTATATTTGAGTGGACAGAGTACAAAAAAAAAGTTTAAAAGCTGATGCTTATGATCTAATTAAGTCGTAATTACAATAAAGTTGATTCCACCTGAAGTTAAACAAGACATTGTTCTTTTTGAGGAGAAATCTTGGTCCAACAAAGACACAGTGAAACTTAGTTTATTAATAAATACACACTGTTTTCTGCTTTAAAGGTAGAGTACGCAATTTAATCCAAAAAACCTCATTGTTGAGTTCAGCAGTTTTGTGTGTGTTGAAACAGAGCTGGTTCTATGACGGGCGCAGAACGACAGTGGAAATGACAGGGACAGTAGATCTGGCACATGCTAATTATTTAAATATGCTAACTAGTAAATATCAGCAGTTTTTCTTTAGAATCAGACTCTTGAAATGAATTTTGTTCAATGTTTTCTGCCGCCTCAGCCCAGCGTGCAGCTCTGGCGGCCCCACAGGTCGTACTCTCGGTACAGGATGTAGTCCTTCAGCCGCTGCGGGAGCGGCAGGAAGCTTAAGAAGACGGGCGACCGCAGACGAAGGCGGCCAAGACTCTGGCGGATTCGCAGACGACAGAGATGCTGCAGGCAGCGGGCATTTTCTGGAGAGGAAAAGAAAAGTATATTTCATTTCATATTTTCAGTCGGGGGCTGCAAGGTGG